>NC_133327.1:19407511-19707511 GCF_042186555.1 Aquarana catesbeiana
AAGCTGATCCCCTGACCATGTCTAGGGATCTGGAGTCCTTCTTTCTCAACTCCAGCCAGCGGAACCCCCTCTCCCTACTCTTCCCTCCTTTTCCCCCCTTTTTTCTTTTCTGTTCTTTTTCCCCCCTATTCATTTCCTAATTATTCTTGTTCTCTTTCTTCCTGACCTTCTATCCTGATACTTGACATGATTTATTTATGTTAAAATTTACTTAATAATTATCAGCTTAGCTGTGGGCGATAGCCATTTTGCTCGCTGATTGATCTCTCAATATGTTTTACTTTATGTCAAATGTATTAACTCTTTTGTTGTTTTATAACAATAAAAATATTTTCAACCCTAATTTCCTTAATACCTATGACATTTTTGGAGGTCCTGGAGCACCAAGGGGTGGTTCCCCGCTGACAGCTGAAAGTAAAAAAAAAAAAAAAATTGCCAGCAATTAAAAAATGTGAAAAAGAAAAATCATGCAGTGACATTACCGGGCGGCCCTGCCCCTTAGTTATTTCGGAAATGTCAGACAGCAGAGCTGGCAGACGACAGGAGCCTTCGGCGTGAGCTGACTTTTTTTGGGGGGAGTCGGCGGTGGAGGCGGGCGTCGTGATTGACAAAGGATCTACACTGGGGAACACTTATTTTAATTTTTTAAATAAAGGATTGTCAAAAACTATAATGTGTTTTTATACACTACATGTCATTTTATAAAGTTATTTCTCACACACAGCATAATTAAACCTCAAAACACATTCTTCTATGACTGCTATGTCTATGCCTTCTGAGTATAGGGATACACATGTGTGAGACTTTTTCATAGCCTTGATGCATAGAGGGCCCCAAAATACAAGGAGCACCTTCAATTGTTTCAGGGGCATAAATTACACATCTAATTTCCTGATTATCTATCACATTTTTGGAGGACCTGGAGTACCAGGTCAGTGAAAACTCCCTCAAAATGACCCCATTTTGGAAAGCAAACACTCCAAGGTATTTTCTGAATGGCATAGTGAGTCTTTTGAAAATGTAAGTTTTCCCCACAAGTTTTTAGGAAAGAAAATGAAAATGTATATTTTTTTTTACACAAAGTTATCAATTATTTCTAACACTTTCTTTTTTTTTTACACAGTTTATTTTTTTTCATATATATATATATATATATATATATATATATTTTGTCACTAGAGCAGTTCAGTATCCTGGGCGAGTGATCAGGGATTTTTTTTTTTTTACTCCGAATTATATGAAATTATCCAAAAAAACGAATGCCGCATCTAAACGAATGGAACGTAACAAATTAATAATAATAAATAATAAAAACTTTTTATTATTATTATTTTTTATTATTATTATTATTAATAATTTGTTATGTCTCATTTGTTTAGATGCGGCATTAGTTATTTTGCATAATTCTGTTGGGAAAAATATTACGTTTCTCCCCAAGATCTCGCTAAAAGTTTTTTTTTTTTATCCCTGTACTTCATTTGGTGCATGTGCAATACTACTCTGAAGGCAATGGTGACGTTGCCTTCCCAGAGGACATCTGTACAGCCAGGGTGCAACCACCACTGCCCTCAGGGAAACCAGAAAGTGGAAGAAAAAACATAAGTAAGCAAAAAAAGTTTAAATTTTTAAAAAGCGTTAGGTGATTTCACCTAAGTGGGCAGAGTTGATTGCTGATGTGAAATTTAAGCTGGGTACACACTACAGTTTTTTTTGGGTTGCGTGTAAAACATATGACAGCTCAGGTCGGAGCCGTTGTACTAACCTGCAAGGTTGCTGCAGCGATCTCCCCCGCTGAGCTGTTGTTCTGACAGGAGGGTGCCCCCCCTGACAGAACACTCTGATCAGCGCTTTCTGCCATTGGCTGAGAGCTCTGATCGGGAATCGGTCGGCTGATGGTTTTTCACCATGCACTTTCAACAGAGGCTTCTATCGGACAGACCGACATACACGCAGGTCGAATGCTGCCTTTTTTTTTTTAACTGGCCCTTGTCTCCCGACATTCTGCCCGGGACTTTATGGAAAAAAAGGGGTGGGGGGGGGAGGTCTACCAGGCCATAGACCAATAACATATTGGTCGGTAAGTGGAGTACTGGGGTTATGACTGCAGCAATATGCCATAACCCTGGTATTGTTTTTTTCAGCGGTCGGTTCTCTACAAGTTTAACCACTAACCACAGGATTTGGCTGTCCAATGACCAGGCCATTTTTTGCGATGCGGCACTGCGTCGCTTTAACAGACAATTGCGCGGTAGTGCGATGCTGCACCCAAACAAAATTGATGTCCTTTTTTTCCCCACAAATAGAGCTTTCTTTTGGTGGTATTTGATCACCTCTGCGGTTTTTATTTTTTGCGCTAGAAAACAAAAAAAGTGTGACAATTTAAAAAAAAAAAGCAATATTTTTTTACTTTTTGCTATAATAAATATTCCCAAAAAATATATATAAAAAAAACCAAAATTTTTCCTCAGTTTAGACCGATATGTATTCTTCTACATAATATTGGTAAAAAAAAAAATCGCAATAAGCGTATATTGATTGGTTTGCGCAAAAGTTACAGCGTCTACAAAATAGGGGATAGATTTATGGCATTTTTGTAAGTAAGCGCTATCAAAAATGATGTGAATTAAGCTCTATCAAAAATGATATGAAGTTTATGTCAGTACAGTCACGTGAAGTAGTAATTGTCGGTCAGACAACAATCAACTGAAAATTTTAAAAAACGTCCTGTAAATGAATTAGCATTACAGGTTGGTATTGAAGTTAATTGCACTAACTGCCTAAAATGTTTAGATCTTTAAGGGCTTGTACACTCCATAAAGTACATCCGATCTCTTTTTTTGCTCATTCCCGCGTGTTACATTTTTGGGCTGCCCTATGTGCGTGAAACGCAGAAAAAAAGAGTGTCAGTGTGCTTTTTAAATTTGCGCACCACCAAAACGCACGGTACTGCGGTACCATTTTAGGGAGTGTGAACACGCACGCATTTGCTAGATACGTTGGGGTGCCATTAAGAATTAATGGTAGCCACATTTGTCTGCAAAAAGGCAGAGCGTTTTTTGCGGGGAAATCATAATGCGATTATGCATGCGTTCCCGCCCCTGGTGTGAATAAGCCCCAAGGGTTCATTTTGGGGGGTGATGTTTATGGTTTGGATGAGAGAAGGGATAAGTGTGAGGGTAGCCAGGTTTAGTCAGTGGCTAATGTGGACATTTTATTTTTATTTTTTTTATTTTTATGTTTTGTTATTAACCCTTTTTTTTGTGCTAAAATACAGAGGACTACCTTGTTCTTATGGCAAAAAATCAAATTACTGCAAGAAAACAAGAAACAAAATTTTAAAAAAAATGCCTTAGAGGCACATACAGGACTGACGGCCTTATATTTTGTGAAATTGTATGTGAAAAGGAGATGAGTGACATGACAGAGTAGTGAGGATTTCCCCTGCTGCACATGTGCTGGCATGTACCTTGCTGTACGTACATAGAGTCAGTATAAATATCCCCAGCTTCACTACTTGCCTGGACCTTACAGCATCATGACACTACTACCGGTAAGTGACCAAATCATTTATTTCCAGATACACTCGGAACCAATGGTGTCATATCTTCACAAAATCAGGGGCTGCAAAACTTCCTGTATTACTATGACATCACCAGTATTTTAGTCTATTTATATCTTATTACATTGCTGACTATCAATGGGTGATATTTAAATGCCATGAAATACATTTTTTTTTTGTTTGTACTTTCTATTTTTTTTTTTGCTTAGAGAAATAGTTGTTTAAATCAGTCTGGGGTTTATAAAATTAACTGGGCGAGTTAAAAAAAAAAAAAAAAGTAAATACTCATTAAATAATTACCAAGTGCAAATAAAAAAAACCTGGACAGGATTTAGAAAAGTTAAAAGACATTTTTAAAAATCTTGAACACTTTTGGAATTTTTCTCTAAATTTTTTTTTTTTTACTTTATAAAACACCCTATTTTTATGTTTTCTTTCTTTTCCCGTTATTTTAATATTATTTTAATATTTCCAATTTATTACCATACAAAAATATTTCTAGTACATATCCCCATATTCCCTCCTTATTACTACCCATACTTTTTTTTTTTTTTTTTTTGAGACCCAACCCTGCACTTCTAGCTTTCTTGTCTTGTCACCCCCCCCTATCCCCCCCCCCCCCCCCTTGAGAAAGCCTCCCTGCCTTTCAAAGCTTCTTGGGATACTAACTTCACATATCCAGGAAGCCAGATCTTCAAATGTTCACATATCCAGGAATCGAGACCTTCAAATCTTCAGATCTTCACATATCCAATAAGCCGGATCTTCACATATCCAATAAGCCAGATCTTCAAATCAGGGGCTGCAATACTTCTCATATTACCATGGCATCACCAGTATTTTAGTTGATTTATTTACATCTTATTACAGTACTATCAATAGGCGAAATTTAAAGCACTACTAGAGAGGCAATTTTTTTTAAAAACATTTTATATTTTCTATTATTTTTTTTTTTTGAAAAGGACAAAAAAAATATTTAAGCATCCCTAGATTTATAAATGGTGGCCAAAATTAACTAGATAATTTGGAAAAAAATACTCATGGAATATATACAGGGTAGAAATAAAAAATCTGAACAGGCTAAAAAGAAGACTTTTTTAAATCTTAAAAGTGTTTTAATATTTTGTACGATACATAGCAAAATTTAGCATTTTTAGTGCTGAAATACTCAGATTATCAGATGTGAGGATTGTGACTGTTCTCTAGCCCCATTAACATTGACCTTTACCCTTTACCCTTTTCAGTGGTTTTTCCATCATTTTCCTCCCCTCTACTCTTGTCACACAATTTGGAATTAATTTTTTATTTTTATTTTTTTATTGTAAAATACATCTTTTACGACACCATATGCCTGGCTTTCTCACCTAGGTGAAAATGACGTCCCCCCTACCCAAAGCTTTCTGGGATACTAACGGCACATATCTCCACCTCAGAACTGTACTTAAGTCCCCTCCATCAGATTATCCGCTGCAGCTATCACCTTTTGTATTACCTCCACCCCCCTTAGATTGTAAGCTCCATGAGCAGGGACCTCCTATTCCTTCTGTATTGAACTGTATTGTAATTGTACTATCCCCCTTTTATTGTAAAGTGCTGCGTAAACTGTTGGTGCTAAATAAATCCTGTATTATAATAATAATAATAATAATGATATCTCAGGAGGCTTTATCTCCCCTATACTGTGCATGTGTTTGGCAATCTCCACAACACTGCGCATGCGGCAGGCTGGTTGCAAGAACCAGAAGAAGTCAGAGGATCCCCTGATGTCAGAAGAAGACAAGATGGCGGCACATGACCAGAATTCGAAGATTACACCAGATAACACTGGATTCGGTAGGCATGCGAGTATGTTTTTTGAGGACAACCTAACAGACAAGGTAAAAAGGAAAAACAATATGCAGGACGGTGAAAGTTCCCCTTTAATTTAGGGTTAAGGTTAGTGATTATGGGGCCAACAGGATTTAGGGAGAACTATAAGTGAAATTCAGCATTATCAATGGAAACATTCGGTGTGAAGGACCATGTTGAGTCAGCTGCAAAGGCACTAGGACACACCTTAAACCTGTCATTACTAGGCTGATGTAAGAGTCTTAATATTCTTTCTCAACCACTCAAGTTCCTGAGTCTTCTACATTATATAACTCCCTTGATCTCAGAGCATTTTGGAAATGTCTTGGTTCTGCACCTTATATTATTTAACCTTTGATGGTTACCTCTGCCTTTCCAAATAGGGGTGTGGTGGCATGTTGGGATGCCATCTGGGGTATTCAGGAGTGCCGTTAAGTAATGGTACCCCTGAAGATGTCATAACATGGTGTCACTGAACTGGGCTTCCTTTGTCAGGCTGGCCTAACACCATTAAAATGCTGTTCAAACGTTTACGCAGAAGAATCATTTGTCAGAGTATTGTGGACTTGATAAATTTAATATGAAAACCTTGAATGTTTTTGTTTGATTTCCATGTCAATGTTATAAATTCTACGATTGATTTTGGGATGTACATGTGCATTAAATTAAATGCCATTAAGTGATGGTACCCCTGAATATGCTATAACATGGTGTCATGGAACTGGGCTTCCTTTGTCAAGCTGGACATACAACAGTACAATGCCATTCAAACGTTCATGCAGAAATTTAGAAGAATCATCTGTCGGAGTATTGTGGACTTGACAAAATTAATATGAAAACCCTGAAATTTATGGTTTGATTTCCATGATAATGTTGTAAATTTTACGTTCAATTTTGGGATGTACATGCGCATTACATTAAGGAATGATCTTTCCCCAATGAATATCACATTCTTGGAGGAATGAAATTCTAACCGTGAAAAAATGTCCATACATCTTCAAATGTCCTCGTCTCCGCAGTCAAAAACAAGCAGCAATTTGACCCTATTAATTATTACAAAATTATATGAACATTACGAAAATTTATTTTGTTAAACAAAATTCTACTGGTGTATGGCCAGATGTAGTGTTAGTGTCAGTCTTAGTGTCAGGGTCAGTGTGTTTTAGGTAGGAAAAAAAGATTTATTTCTTAAGAGGCCTATTTATAAAAGCTGTGGTCTCCAAACTATGGCCCGTGAGTCAAATGTCCGATGTGGCCCTACTTGTCTTTATCTGTCCCCAGGGCACAATTAGACCACTGATCTGAGGTACTATTCCTCCCAATGATAACCATCAATGCAACACCATTCCCTTCACTGACACCATGATGGGGGATAATCCATTCCAATGAGGACCAATAATAGGGGACTATTCCTTCCAATGAAACCAACAATGCAGCACCATTCTTTCCACTGACACCATGATGGGGGATAATTCTTCCCAATGACACCTATGACACCAATCATATCCCCTCTCAAGCATATCTTCTCCAGAGAGAATAAGTTCAGTGCTCGAAACCTTTCCTCATAACTAATATCCTGCAGACCCTTTATTAGCTTTGTTGCCCTTCTTTGTACTCTCTCAATTTCCAGTACATCCTTCCTGAGGACTGGTGACCAGAACTGGACAGCATACTCTAGGTGTGCAATAAATCAAAATAAAATACTGCGCTGTTAAAACCTAAATAAATTAAATTAAATATAAAAATAACAATAAGCAGCCACTAAAAGTGACATACACACATGAAATAAAATAGAATTTTTTTTAGCAGCCGTAAATGTGAACCACAAAAAAGAATGAATAAATAATATTATAGGTATTAACCAACAAAAATAAATATAAATATGAATACACCCAAAACCAATTATTCAGTGAAAAAAATAAAGTCCAAAGTGTACATAAAAATAAACCAAAAAAAGCAGTTTATAATAGGGTAGAACTCTTCTACTGTGAATTCAATCACAACCAAAAATCCGTGAAACAAATATATATATATGAAAGTTGAAAAAGTGGCGATTCCTCCACTGCAACCAAAATGTGAACACCACATAAAATGCGTGCTTACCATATGGCAAGCTAGATAAGCTTGTGACCAAATACCCGGTCAGGGCCTTTATCCAGACATATGAACCAGTACCTCCAAATGATCCAAGGAATGTGGCCAGCAAAACGGTACTCATCCCCCAATCAGGTAGGTTCCAACAAGATGGTCAGATATTGCCCGGAATTAAAGAAGAATTCACCATAGCATGATTCCGATAAGACATCATTTATTATAGTAATAAAAGTTACACTTACAATGTGGAAGTTTAAAAATAGCAAAATAGCCGGCCGGCTGTGCAAAACACCCGTCCGCTTAGACACCTGCATGCGATGACGTCAGCACGTCAGCTCCTCCCGACATACGTTTCGTCAAATAGTGACGTCGTCTGGAGCACGGGCGACGCACTGACTCATCGCATTATATACAAAGCCAAATAGGACCAAGTCTCAATGTGAGTCAGACCGGAACATCAAGCACAATGCATGGATAACCAGCATGACGCCAAGTCTGCCATGCAGAGTATTGGAAAAAAGATTTTAAATTCAAAATAGCCTAAAATAAATTAAAAAAGATGATGAGAAAACTAAAAACAAAGATATTATTAAAAATACCTATGTCCAGACATATACCTACAAGCAACGTTAGTCCCCACAAATGTCACACTGCACCAATCTGGCTCAGAACTGTGGGCATGATGGAGTAACGTCCAGGACAAGAAAAATATAAACAGTTAAAATAATAAATGGGATACAGATGTAAGTGGACGTATAACCAACATCCCTCCCAAGCAAAAAATATATATAAAAAATATATATAAAAAAAGTAAAATAGATGGGGATATTTCACACATATCCATTATAAAATCGATTGACCAACCACGTATATGATGTAAAAGACCCCATCAAGGTATATCTAAAAAAAATCTGGTAAACCGGACCATAGGATACTCCAAGGTATCTCGATATGTCAAAAAATTGTAATCTAGCCAGAATACTGACAATAAAGATTATCAAGCTAATGATGTTTGTCTCTGGCTCATATCGAGTTTACAATACCAACCCAGAGTATGTAAAACAAAAAAAGGAAGAAATAGAAAAACAACCATCTAAAAATGTTACCTCAAGAGTTATCTATAAAGGCATTTGTGTCTACATCCACATTAATTAAACATATTAAACCATATCGCCCCCAATAGAGAGGGAGTTCCCTGATCAGGAGCATTTCCAGGTTGGAAATGTCTTGGGTCCACAGAATCAGATGTTACACCCCATATGGTTTAATATGGGGTGTAACATGTGGATGTAGACACAAACGCCTTTATAGATAACTCTTGAGGTAACATTTTTAGATGGTTGTTTGTCTATTTCTTCCTTTTTTTTGTTTTTGTGTTTTTTGTTTACATACTCTGGGTTGGTACTGTATTGTAAACTCGATGTGAGCCAGGGACAAACATCATTAGCTTGATAATCTTTATTGTCAGTATTCTGGCTAGATTACAATTTTTTGGTATATCGAGATCCCTTGGAGTATCCTATGGACCAGTTTACCAGATTTGTTTAGATATATCTTGATGGGGTCTTTTACATCATATACATGATTGATCAATTGATTTTATAATGGATATGTGTGAAATATTTATACTATTTTACTTTTTTTATATATATTTTTTGCTTGGGAGGGATGTTGGTTACACATCCATTTACATCTGTATCCCATTTATTAATTGTATATATTTTTGTTGTGCTGGACGTTATTCCATCACACAGGATTCAGGAACGTCCCTCCAGGAGGTGAGCAAGCAGATGTCTGGTCGTAGATAGGTATCAAGCAGAAGCATAGTCATTCTACATACCAAAGGTCAGTAACAAGTAGCAGCTGGATGGGATCACAGGAAAGTGTAGTGAAAAAGTCACGGATCAGTAACAAATGGTAGCAAACATAAGGACAGCAGTAGGTATGCAAAGAGCAAGATATTGGCTGTAGGGAGCACAATGATCTGGCATACAGGTAATGCAGAGACATGGCTTAAATCAGAAAGCTCAATGGAGGAGCAAAGGGTTCAAGGTTCTAGACAAACAAGACACATAGCAAGTTTGTCTAAAGAATCAAGCAGGGAACTGTCCATCATCTCAGGTGGCACAGCAAGAAGGGCCACAGCTAGATATTGCAGAGGTTGCAGGTTCTGGCACAGGGAGAACCTGGTAGTTGCTTAGGGTACCTCTTGGAAAACATCAGTGCTGTAAATAAACAGTCCCAATGTTTTCCATCTTTTTGCAACACCCTCTGAACCATAGATTTTAGGGTTTTGTTAAACCTATCAAACAGCCCATCTGTGAACAGGTTATAGACAGAGGTTCGCAACTGGAACAATCTGAAGCAATTTTTACAGGAAATCACAAGTTCTTGAAAACATGCCAAACTATTCCCGAGCAATTGCTTTTGAAGAGATCTATCTCAAAAAGACCACCTCTGGATATATTGTTGCATAATTGAGTACCACTCAAATATATTGGTGTCCCTGGGCCGATTTCACCAGGGGGCCCACCAGATCCATTATAGTATGCTCAAATGGTACCTCAATAATAGCAATGGGTGCCTAAAATGCAACACTGGAGCAGTTAGTAGACAAGTGGGACATGAAGCACAATACTTTTTCACTTCAGCAGTGACCCCTAGCCATTAAAGTCAGTTTGATATCAATACCTTGACTCCTAGGTGACTTCCCAATGTGTCATTGTGAGCCAGACTAAGTATCATGCATGTAAAAGGTTGGGGGCCAGTAAATTGTTGACTACCTCACTCTGGACTTCAGTGACTCAGTATAGCAATCACTATTGACTGCGTGGAAACATTTCTTGGTCAGTAGACTGTCTACCACAGGTCCAACATCATCAACAACTTCTAGATTTGACCGACTCAATATGTCCCACCCTTCAAAGGGAATAGAAATGTCAGGTTGTTCAGACAGTACTCTACTTACAGTTCAATGAGCAAAAGGCAGTCCCGACCCACTATAATATTTTGGATACCACCCTGACCTTCTGTGCAACTGTGTCAAAGCAGTGGTTATTTTCATTGGCATTAGTGGATACTCCTTAGCATCAATATATGTACACAAAACTTTAAGAGTCTCTTTTTATGGGGCCAACTTCCACAGCCACCCCCATATGGATAAGGATAACCATAGTACTTGATTGCAGAAGAGCCCTGGCATGAAGATGGTTCACCCAGACATCGCATTCAAAGCACCCATCAGTCAAATCCAAGTGGGTAGTATAGACCCTCTCGGTGTAGAAGGACATCCTCTGAATGACTCCACACTCCATGGGTTCCCCCTGCAGGAGCATCACCAGCACAGCACCTTCTTACTTCTTCATGCCAAAAAAGAACTCTGGAGCACTGGGGTAGTCATTCCCAGATTCTCCTGAATGCTGAATTCAGGCTTGTAGATGGCTTTACTCTCTGTGCTGGTAGGGGTTCTTGGGACTTGGCAGGTCCATGTAGATTCTCGATTATGGTGTAATGCTCCACCATCTCCACCAGTTGGTCTATCCTTTTGGGCTCTCTGTGGCTGACCCAATGCCAAAGCTCACCCGGTAGCACCCTTAAGTAACAATCCACAATGACCTGTTCCACAATCTGAGGTTGATTTAGGATCTTGGGCTGTAACCATGGTGAGGCCAGCCATAACAAGTAATGCATTTGAGACTGAGGTGACTGGCCAGTAAGAAACCTCCTCCATGCCACTGTTATTGCTTTTCAGTGCTTGTGCCAGTCTAACCCATCGGCATGCAAAATAGGTACCCGCTCTTTAAATATCAGTCTCTTGCTGTAAGTGGCTTTCCAGGCTTGATTGCCCGCATCCTCCACCAATTGTGATATGGAGGTGCATTGGATCACCAGTCAGCTGATATTTTAAAAACAAACTTTGTTTTTATTGTCCAAACAGCAAAACAAAGTAGCCTTTTTTCAGCTTAAAGCAAACACAACAGTCTATACACTTCTGGTGAAAATAACAATTTGGCTCACCGCCAGTATAGTCCTATCCCACAACAGGGTTTAAAGTTCCCACCTGCTCTGGGGGTCTCAATAAGGTCACAAAGCCAAGCAGAGTCCAGCTCCAAAAAATATCTTACAAACACTTGCTGCTCTTTTCAGGCCGTCCTTACAGGTGGGTTAATCCTGAGCAATCAAAGCTGCCTCTCTTGCTGCACCCCTTAAAGGAACCACAACCAAAACAATTGTGACACGTATTTACCATCAGGGACTCATCCCTGGAATACTGTACAATATATATATAAATATATATATATATAATTATTTGTATATATATATATATATATATATATATATATATATATATATATATGTATATATATATATATATATATATATGTATATATATATATATATATATATATATATATATATATGTATATGTATATATATATATATATATATATATATATGTATATATATATATATATATATATGTATATATATATACACAGTGGGGACGGAAAGTATTCAGACGCCCTTAAATTTTTTACTCTTTTTTATATTGCAGCCATTTGCTAAAATCATTTAAGTTCATTTTTTTCCTCATTAATGTACACACAGCACTCCATATTGACAGAAAAACTGAAATATCACATGGTCCTAAGTATTTAGACCCTTTGCTCAGTATTTAGTAGTCTGTTTGTACTTTTCTGACTTGTTAGTGTCCCAAGAAATGAGATAGACCATCAGTACATCAGGTGTGATCAGATGTGATCAATTTTCAGTGATTGGCACCATAGTTTGTAGACTCTATAACTTTCACAAAGACCAAATAATTTACACTAATTTGGGTTATTTTTACCAAAGATATGTAGCAGTATAAATTTTGGCCAAAATTTATGAAGAAAAATTACTAATTTGCAAAATTTTATGACAGAAACAAAGAAAAAGGCATTTTTTTCACAAAATTTACGTTTTTTTTTATTTATAGCACAAAAAATAAAAAACCCACTAGTGATTAAATACCACCAAAAGAAAGCTCTATTTGTGTGAAAAAAAGGACGCAAATTTCATATGAGTACAGTGTTGCATGACTGAGTAATTGTCATTCAAAGTGTGAGAGCGCTGAAAGCTGAAAATTGGTCTGGGCAGGAAGGGGGTGTAAGTGCCCGGTATTGAAGTGGTTAAATGTCCACAGTAAAATCATACCGTATTGTAAATGTTAGAGAGGGTGATGTATGTGTGACAACTCTGTGTAATCATTATTTTATATATTACATTACGTTATATTTCGTTTTCTGTGTTGAATATCCAACCAAAAAAACTTGTCTGATAGCAAGACCACTGATTTGCAACTGTCTGATGGCTTGACTCCAGTAGTGCAGAGGGGGAGAGGAGCACTACACAGGGGTGCAAGTACATGTCTCACAGGCTAGTGGGTAGGTTGTAATTGGGCTACTAGGTAGGTTGCACACAGGCAAGTTGGTGGGGTAGGTTGCACACAGGCTAATTGGTGAGTAGGTTGCACACAAGCTGGTTGGTATGTTGGTGGGGTAGGTTGCACACAGGCTAGTTGGTGGGGTAGGTTGCACACAGGCTAGTTGGTAGATTGGTGGGGTAGGTTGCACACAGGCTAGTTGGTAGATTGGTGGGGTAGGTTGCACACAGGCTAGTTGGTAGGTTGGTGGGGTAGGTTGCACACAGGCTAGTTGGTAGGTTGTGCACAGAGATTGCTAGGTATGTAGCATGCAAGAGGCTGGTAGTGTCGAGTTGTCTTCACAGGCCATGTGCTCCATAGATCAGGATGGAAGTCTCCACCATGTACAGTCCAGGGGGGGTCAGCAGTATATCTTGCAGTCATGGCCCATGTTCTTCCATTGGTGTATAGGAAAACTAAAGCTGCCCATACTTTATACAACTAGATTGCACAATCTCTATACAAATCTCTTTTAGATTTACCAAAATGTAATATAAAGACGTGCCTAAAGAACACATGGGATTTTATGCAATCGGGCAGACCCTCGATGGTCGATCTGAAGGGGAATTGTACAATCAGATCTGCACAGTGTATGACCCATGTTTATATGGGGTGCAGAAGGGATACTCGTCTTTAAATTGCTATGGTGAACAGAGGCGATGCAATGTGGGAGATTTACTAAGGCCTGGTTCACACCTATGCATTTTTTTAGTGTTTTCAGTTTTGCAGAAACACACTACAGTCCATTTTCCATGGTTTCCTATGGATGTAGTTCACATCTGTGCGTTTTATGGAAAGGACCAGGGACTTTATTCTGGTTTTTGGTTCCATAGACTTTAAAAAATGCACCCGGAATATGCAACCTGCATAGGTGTGAACCAGGCCTCCAACTGGAGCATGCAAAATCTGGTGCAGCTGTGCAAAGCAACCAATCCGCTTCCATGTTTTAGCCCCCCCCCCTTCTCACTGAATGCGGCTTTAAAATCATGCGACTTCAAAGCCTCAGGCATGTCGGTGTGATTTGGCTGATATCTGTGCGGCTTCATGCAGAGATGTGTATTTAAGTTGCACCTGAAATCGCCAAAAATAGCGCAGGAACCTTCTTTTTTTTTCTTCTTCTTTTTCTTTTTTTGTGAATTGGTTTGAAGTTTGAACAGTTCCATTACTGACCATAGGGTGCAACTTGTCATGCTATTTGGACCTGTGAAAGTTGCGTTGGTGTGAACGGGGGCTTATTGTCAAAGCTTTATTTTAGAAGCTGATTGGCTACCATGCAGAGCTGCACCAGATTTTGCACTCTCCAGTTTTAGTAACTAAACCCCAAAGTGTTCTCCACAATATCGCAGCCAGTGTGAAATGTGATAGGATGAAGGTATTGCAAAGCTAAACTTTTTCACAAAGTATAGAAACTAAAATTGCAGCGTTGTGTAAGGAATCCATCATGGCGGAGACCCCGTCCAGTACAAGGAGATAACATAGGAGGACCTAGAAGTGTTTTACTAGACTTTTATTATTCTTCTTCTTCTTGTCATAAAGGGAAGTCTGTCAAAGCACATTGTGTATACATCATTGCTTTATGGTGGCCTGCAATGTACTAAACTTGTATTTATCTAATGCAGAGGTAAATCTAAGCAGCTCTCAACATGCAGATAATGGGGCTGATTTACTAAAACCGGAGAGTGCAAAATCATGTGCAGCTCTGCATAGAAACCAATCAGCTTCCAGGTTTCATTGTCAAAGCTTATATGAACAAGCTGAAGTTAGGAGCTGATTGGCTACCATGCCGAGCTGCACCAGATTTTGCACTCTCACGTTTTTAGTAAATCTACCCCATAGTGTTGCAGAGAAAATGGATCTAAAACAGAAATGCCATTGAAGATGACCGATTTTTTTTTTTTTCTTCACTGTAAGTCCTCATTCCTAGAGGAGCCGAGGCCTGTAGATGGAGGATGGGCCGAGTGTTGATGTGGCTGAAGCCTCCAGATACCTGTGTGCTCGGCTCGTTTACACCACAATCCATGCGTTTGCTGTGCGTTTGCAGTGCTTTTTCATTTCTCTTTGAATAATTAACCACTTCAATACCGGGCACTTCCCCCTCCCCCCCTCTCCCTGCCCAGACCAATTTTCAGCGCTGTCGCACTTTGAATGACAATTGCGCGGTCATATAACACTGTACTCAAATTACATTTTTATAATTTTTTTCCCCCACAAATAGAACTTTCTTTTGGTGGTATTTATTTATTTATTTAGTTTTTATTTTTTGCTAAACAAACAAAATAAAAAAGACCGAAAATTTTGAAAAAACAAAAAGTTTTAGTCTGTCATAAAATTTTGTTTTCTCCTGCACTGATGAGGAGGCGCTGATATGTAGAATTGATGGGCACTGATGAGGCGGCGCTGATATGTAGAATTGATGGGCACTGATGAGGAGGCGCTGATATGTAGAATTGATGGGCACTGATGAGGCGGCGCTGATATGTAGAATTGATGGGCACTGATGAGGCGGCGCTCATATGTAAAATTGATGGGCACTGATGAGGCGGCGCTGATATGTAGGATTGATGCACACTGATGAGGCGGCACTGATATGTAGCATTGATGGGCACTGATGAGGCGGCGCTGATATGTAGAATTGATGGGCACTGATGAGGCGGCACTGATATGTAGAATTGATGGGCACTGATGAGGCGGCGCTGATATGTAGAATTGATGGGCACTGATGAGGCGGCACTGATATGTAGAATTGATGGGCACTGATGAGGCGGCGCTCATATGTAGAATTGATGGGCACTGATGAGGCGACGCTGATATGTAGAATTGATGGGCACTGATGAGGTGGCGCTGATATGTAGAATTGATGGGCACTGATGAGGCGGCACTGATATGTAGAATTGATGGGCACTGATGAGGCGGCGCTGATATGTAGAATTGATGGGCACTGATGAGGCGGCGCTGATATGTAGGATTGATGGGCACTGATGAGGCGGCGCTGTTATGTAGAATTGTTGGGCACTGATGAGGCGGCGCTGATATGTAGAATTGATGGGCACTAATGAGGCGGTACTGATGGGCAGCAATAGGTGTTATTGCTGGGCACTGTGATGGGCACTGAGACTTTATTGAGGGGGCACTGCTGGCAGCTGTTGGGCACTGATTGGCATATCTGATGGGGGGCTGCGCTTATAATCAATGTTCTGATTATCAGCACAGACCCCCCCTCCTGACGGAGAGCAGCAAATTGGCTCTCCCTGTCAGCGCGAACCGAGGAATGCCGTTTACCGGCACTTCCTGCTTCACGCGATGATTAGCTGTGATTGGTCACAGTGGATCATGTGGTAAGGAGCCTCTGTCAGAGGCTCCTTACCATGATCGGAGATATGACGTGTCAGACTGACACGTCGCGGGAGCGCGCCAGCATGTTATCCTGCTTGACGTCATGACGCCCAGTCAGGATAAACAGAACCACTTCCTGGATGTCAATCGGCTATAGGCCAGGCAGGAAGTGGTTATCCATTCAGGCCCAGAAGGTTTTACCCCCCCCCCTTCCCGACTAGGCCATTTTTTGTGATACAGCACTGCGTTATTTTAACTGACAATTGCGCGGTCGTGTGACGCTGTACCCAAATAAAATTGATGTAATTTTTTTCCCCACAACTAGAGCTTTCCTTTGTTAGTATTTGATCATCACCCTGCCATTTTTTTTTTTTTTTGTGCACTATAAACAAAGGCTGACCATTTTGAGAAAAAATATATTTTTTTTACTTCTATAAAACATTCCCAATAAAAAAATGTAAAAAATCTAATTTCTAATCTAATTTTTTCCCCACAAATAGAGCTTTCTTTTGGTGGTATTTGATCACCTCTGCGTTTTTTTTTTTTTTTTTGTGCTATAAACAAAAATAACAGCGACAAATTTTGTAAAAAAAAGTTATATTTTTTACTTTTTGCTATAATAAATATCCCCCAAAAATATATTAAATTAATTTTTTCCTCAGTTTAGACCAATTTGTATTCTTCTACATATTCTTGGTAAAAAAAAATCCCAATAAGCATATAGTGATTGGTTTGCGCAGTGAGTGATCAGTGCTAAAAATAAATTTCACTGTATAAATGACACTGGCAGGGAAGTGGTTGACAGCAGGGGTGATCAAAGGGTTAACTGTGTTCCCTATGAGTGCTTTCTTACTGTGTGGAGAATGGACTGACTCTAGGAAGAGACACATCTGTGTTCCTGATTAGCAGGAATCTCCCTCTCCCTGACAGAACGACGGTCTGCCTTGTTTGCGTAGGCAGACTGCCGTTTTGTGTCTCCAGCGAGTGATCGCGGGTGTCCAGCGGCAACCAGACCCGCTGATTGGCTCCCGCTGTGTCTTATCACAGCAGGAGCGTGGGTTTGGCATCACGCGCACACCTCAGAGCTGATGGGAGATATTGTGTACAGGTACGTGATTTTGCACTGAAGGGCCACCCTGCTGCAGTATATGTACGTGGGGTGTGTTTGTTTTTTTTTGTTTTTTTTACCAAGTTTTGTTCACGTGTTTGCAGTATGTTAATGTGCAGAAAGATGCAGTATGCTGGACTTTTGTATTAGTGTTTGTGTTTTTTGTTTTTTTGTTTTTTGCATATGAAAGTACTTCATTGGTGTAAACTGGGCCCATTGAAATACATAAATATTTTTTTCTTGCATATGTGTTTTATGCTGCGTTTTTACTGTGTTTATATGGCATTTACAGTCCTGATTTTGTAAGTTTCCCCACTGACAAAGAAATGATCAGTCTATAATTTTAATGGTAGCTTTATTTTAACAGTGAGAGACAGAATAACAAAAATATCCAGAAAAACACATTTCAAAAAACGTTATAAATTGATTTGCAATTTAATGAGTGAAATAAGTATTTGACGGCTTCATAAAACATGACTTAGTACTTGGTGGCAAAACCCTTGTTGGCGATCACAGAGGTCAGACGTTTCTTGTAGTTGGCCACCACGTTTGTTCACATCTCAGGAGGGATTTTGTCCCACTCCTCTTTGCAGATCCTCTCCAAGTCATTAATGTTTTGAGGCTGACGTTTAGTAACTCGAACCTTCAGCTCCCGCCACATATTTTCTATGGGGTTAAGGTCTGGAGACTGGCCAGGCCACTCCAGGACTTTAGTATGCTTCTTCTTGCACCACTCCTTTGTTGCCTTGGTAGTGTGTGTTTGGGTCATTGTCATGCTGGGATACCCATCCACAACCCATTTTCCAAGCCCTGACTGAGAGGAGGTTCTCACCCAAGTTTTGACGGCACATGGCCCCGTCCATCATCCCTTTGATGCAGTGATGTTGTCCTGTTCCCATAGCAGAAAAGCACCCCAAAGCATAATGTTTCCACCTCCATGTTTGACGGAGGGGATGGTGTTCTTGGGGTCATAGGCAGCATTCCTCCTCCTCCTCCTCATCTAAACACGGCTAGTTGAGTTGATGCCAAAGAGCTCGATTTTGGTCTCATCTCACCACAACACTTTCACCCAGTTCTCCTCTGAATCATGGTAGTGTCGAGTTGTCTTCACAGGCCATGTGCCCCATAGATCAGGATGGAAGTCTCCACCATGTACAGTCCAGGGGGGGGGTCAGCAGTATATCTTGCAGTCATGGCCCATGTTCTTCCATTGGTGTATAGGAAAACTAAAGTTGCCCATACACTGTACAACTAGATTGTACAATCTCTATACAAACTTCTTTTAGATTTACCAAAATGTAATATAAAGATGTGCCTAAAGAACACATGGAATTTTATGCAATCGGGCAGACCCTCGATGGTCGATCTGAAGGGGAATTGTACAATCAGATCTGCACAGTGTATGACCCATGTTTATATCGGGTGCAGAAGGGATACTCGTCTTTATATTGCTATGGTGAACAGAGACGATGCAATGTGGGAGATTTACTAAGGCCTGGTTCACACCTATGCATTTTTTTAGTGTTTTCAGTTTTGCAGAAACACACTACAGTCCATTTACCATGGTTTCCTATGGATGTAGTTCACATCTGTGCGTTTTATGGAAAGGACCAGGGACTTTATTCTGGTTTTTGGTTCCATAGACTTCAATGGATCAAAAATGTGTATTAAAAAATGCAAAATGCACCCGGAATATGCAACCTGCATAGGTGTGAACCAGGCCTCAAACTGGAGCATGCAAAATCTGGTGCAGCTGTGCAAAGCAACCAATCCACTTCCATGTTTTAGCCCCCCCCCCTTCTCACTGAATGCGGCTTTAAAATCATGCGACTTCAAAGCCTCAGGCATGTCGGTGTGATTTGGCTGATATCTGTGCGGCTTCATGCAGAGATGTGTATTTAAGTTGCACCTGAAATCGCCAAAAATAGCGCAGGAACCTTCTTTTTTTTTTTTTTTTCTTTTTCTTTTTTTTTTTCTTCTTTTTCTTTTTTTGTAAATCGGTTTGAAATTTGAACAGTTCCATTGCTGACCATAGGGTGCAACTTGTCATGCTATTTGGACCTGTGAATGTTGCGCTGGTGTGAACGGGGGCTTATTGTCAAAGCTTTATTTTAGAAGCTGATTGGCTACCATGCAGAGCTGCACCAGATTTTGCACTCTCCAGTTTTAGTAACTAAACCCCAAAGTGTTCTCCACAATATGGCAGCCAGTGTGAAATGTGATAGGATGAAGGTATTGCAAAGCTAAACTTTTTTCACAAAGTATAGAAACTAAAATTGCAGCGTTGTGTAAGGAATCCATCATGGCGGAGACCCTGTCCAGTACAAGGAGATAACATAGGAGGACCTAGAAGTGTTTTAGTAGACTTTTATTATTCTTCTTCTTCTTGTCATAAAGGGAAGTCTGTCAAAGCACATCGTGTATACATCATTGCTTTATGGTGTCCTGCAATGTACTAAACTTGTATTTGTCTAATGCAGAGGTAAATCTAAGCAGCTCTCAACATGCAGATAATGGGGCTGATTTACTAAAACCGGAGAGTGCAAAATCATGTGCAGCTCTGCATAGAAACCAATCAGCTTCCAGGTTTCATTGTCAAAGCTTATATGAACAAGCTGAAGTTAGGAGCTGATTGGTTACCATGCCGAGCTGCACCAGATTTTGCACTCTCACGTTTTTAGTAAATCTACTCCATAGTGTTGCAGAGAAAATGGATCTAAAACAGAAATGCCATTGAAGATGACCGATTTTTTTTTTTTTTTCTTCGCTGTAAGTCCTCATTCCCAGAGGAGCCGAGGCCTGTAGATGGAGGATGGGCCGAGTGTTGATGTGGCTGAAGCCTCCAGATACCTGTGTGCTCGGCTCGTTTACACCACAATCCCTGCGTTCGCTGTGCGTTCGCTGTGCGTTCGCTGTGCGTTTGCAGTGCTTTTTCATTTCTCTTTGAATAATTAACCACTCCAATACCGGGCACTTCCCCCTCCCCCCCTCTCCTTCCTGCCCAGACCAATTTTCAGCGCTGTCGCACTTTGAATGACAATTGCGAGGTCATGTAACACTGTACTCAAATGACATTTTTTCAAATTTTTTTCCCCCACAAATAGAACTTTCTTTTGGTGGTATTTATATATTTACTTATTTTTTTTTTTTTTTTTGCTAAACAAACAAAATAAAAAAGACCGAAAATTTTGAAAAAAACAAAAAGTTTTATTCTGTCATAAAATTTTGTTTTCTCCTGCACTGATGAGGCGGCGCTGATATGTAGGATTGATGGGCACTGATGAGGTGGCGCTGATATGTAGAATTGATGGGCACTGATGAGGCGGCACTGATATGTAGAATTGATGGGCACTGATGAGGCGGCGCTGATATGTAGGATTGATGGGCACTGATATGTAGAATTGATGGGCACTGATGAGGCGGCGCTGATATGTAGGATTGATGCGCACTGATGAGGCGGCACTGATATGTAGCATTGATGGGCACTGATGAGGCGGCGCTGATATGTAGAATTGATGGGCACTGATGAGGCGGCGCTGATATGTAGAATTGACGGGCACTGATGAGGCGGCGCTGATATGTAGTATTGATGGGCACTGATGAAGCGGCGCTGATATGTAGGATTGATGGGCACTGATGAGGTGGCGCTGATATGTAGAATTGATGGGCACTGATGAGGCGGCACTGATATGTAGAATTGATGGGCACTGATGAGGCGGCGCTGATATGTAGGATTGATGGGCACTGATGAGGTGGCGCTGATATGTAGAATTGATGGGCACTGATGAGGCGGCGCTGATATGTAGAATTGATGGGCACTGATGAGGCGGCGCTGATATGTAGGATTGATGCGCACTGATGAGGCGGCACTGATATGTAGCATTGATGGGCACTGATGAGGCGGCGCTGATATGTAGAATTGATGGGCACTGATGAGGCGGCGCTGATATGTAGGATTGACGGGCACTGATGAGGCGGCGCTGATATGTAGTATTGATGGGCACTGATGAGGCGGCGCTGATATGTAGGATTGATGGGCACTGATGAGGTGGCGCTGATATGTAGAATTGATGGGCACTGATGAGGCGGCACTGATATGTAGAATTGATGGGCACTGATGAGGCGGCGCTGATATGTAGAATTGATGGGCACTGATGAGGCGGCGCTGATATGTAGGATTGATGGGCACTGATGAGGTGGCGCTGATATGTAGAATTGATGGGCACTGATGAGGCGGCGCTGATATGTAGAATTGATGGGCACTGATGAGGCGGCGCTGATATGTAGGATTGATGCGCACTGATGAGGCGGCACTGATATGTAGCATTGATGGGCACTGATGAGGCGGCGCTGATATGTAGAATTGATGGGCACTGATGAGGCGGCGCTGATATGTAGGATTGACGGGCACTGATGAGGCGGCGCTGATATGTAGTATTGATGGGCACTGATGAGGCGGCGCTGATATGTAGGATTGATGGGCACTGATGAGGTGGCGCTGATATGTAGAATTGATGGGCACTGATGAGGCGGCACTGATATGTAGAATTGATGGGCACTGATGAGGCGGCGCTGATATGTAGGATTGATGGGCACTGATGAGGTGGCGCTGATATGTAGAATTGATGGGCACTGATGAGGCGGCACTGATATGTAGAATTGATGGGCACTGATGAGGCGGCGCTGATATGTAGGATTGATGTGCACTGATGAGGCGGCACTGATATGTAGCATTGATGGGCACTGATGAGGCGGCACTGATATGTAGAATTGATGGGCACTGATGAGGCGGCGCTGATATGTAGAATTGACGGGCACTGATGAGGCGGCGCTGATATGTAGTATTGATGGGCACTGATGAGGCGGCGCTGATATGTAGAATTGATGGGCACTGATGAGGCGGCGCTGATATGTAGGATTGATGGGCACTGATGAGGCGGCACTGATATGTAGCATTGATGGGCACTGATGAGGCGGCGCTGATATGTAGAATTGATGGGCACTGATGAGGCGGCGCTGATATGTAGAATTAATGGGCACTGATGAGGCGGCGCTGATATGTAGAATTGATGGGCACTGATGAGGCGGCGCTGATATGTAGAATTGATGGGCACTGATGAGGTGGCGCTGATATGTAGGATTGATGGGCACTGATGAGGCGGCGCTGATATGTAGAATTGTTGGGCACTGATGAGGCGGCGCTGATATGTAGAATTGATGGGCACTGATGAGGCGGCGCTGATATGTAGAATTGATGGGCACTGATGAGGCGGCGCTGATATGTAGAATTGATGGGCACTGATGAGGCGGCGCTGATATGTAGAATTGATGGGCACTGATGAGTTGGCACTGATATGTAGAATTGATAGGCACTAATAAGGCGGTACTGATGGGCAGCAATAGGTGTTATTGCTGGGCACTGTGATGGGCACTGCGACTTTATTGAGGGGGCACTGCAGGCAGCTGTTGGGCACTGATTGGCACATCTGATGGGGGGCTGCGCTGATAATCAATGTTCTGATTATCAGCACAGACCCCCCCTCCTGACGGAGAGCAGCAAATTGGCTCTCCCTGTCAGCGCGAACCGAGGAATGCCGTTTACCGGCACTTCCTGCTTCAGGCGATGATTAGCTGTGATTGGTCACAGTGGATCATGTGGTAAGGAGCCTCTGTCAGAGGCTCCTTACCATGATCGGAGACATGACGTGTCAGACTGACACATCGCGGGAGCGCGCCAGCATGTTATCCTGCTTGACGTCATGACGATCAGTCAGGATAAACAGAACCACTTCCTGGATGTCAGTCGGCTATAGGCCAGGCAGGAAGTTGTTATCCACTTCAGGCCCAGAAGGTTTTACCCCCCCCCCCTTCCCGACCAGGCCATTTTTTATGATACAGCATTGCGTTATTTTAACTGACAATTGCGTGGTCGTGTGACGCCGTACCCAAATAAAATTGATGTAATTTTTTTCCCCACAACTAGAGCTTTCCTTTGTTAGTATTTGATCACCCCTGCCATTTTTTTTTTTTTTTGTGCACTATAAACAAAGGCTGACCATTTTGAGAAAAAATATATATTTTTTACTTCTATAAAACATTCCCAATAAAAAAATGTAAAAAATCGAATTTCTATTCTAATTTTTTCCCCACAAATAGAGCTTTCTTTTGGTGGTGCGTTTTTTTGTTTTGTGCTATAAACAAAAAAAGAGCGACAAATTTTGTAAAAAAAGTAATATTTTTTACTTTTTGCTATAATAAATATCCCCCAAAAATATATTAAAATTATTTTTTCCTCAGTTTAGACCAATTTGTATTCTTCTACATATTCTTGGTAAAAAAAAATCCCAATAAGCATATAGTGATTGGTTTGCGCAGTGAGTGATCAGTGCTAAAAATAAATTTCACTGTATAAATGACACTGGCAGGGAAGTGGTTGACAGCAGGGGTGATCAAAGGGTTAACTGTGTTCCCTATGAGTGCTTTCTTACTGTGTGGGGGATGGACTGACTCTAGGAAGAGACACATCTGTGTTCCTGATTAGCAGGAATCTCCCTCTCCCTGACAGAACGACGACGGTCTGCCTTGTTTACATAGGAAGACTGCCGTTTGTGTCTCCAGTGAGCGATCGCGGGTGGCCAGCGGCCACCAGACCCGCTGATTGGCTCCCGCTGTGTCTTATCACAGCAGGAGCGTGGGTTTGATCCCCCTGCTGATTTTGTAAGTTTCCCCACTGACAAAGAAATTATCAGTCTATAATTTTAATGGTCGGTTTATTTTAACAGTGAGAGACAGAATAACAAAAATATCCAGAAAAATGCATTTCAAAAAACGTTATAAATTGATTTGCATTTTAATGAGTGAAATAAGTATTTGACGGCTTCGTAAAACATGACTTGGTATTTGGTGGCAAAACCCTTGTCGGCAATCACAGAGGTCAGACGTTTCTTGTAGTTGGCCACCACGTTTGCTCACATCTCAGGAGGGATTTTGTCCCACTCCACTTTGCAGATCTTCTCCAAGTCATTAATGTTTTGAGGCTGACGTTTAGTAACTCGAACCTTCAGCTCCCGCCACATATTTTCTATGGGGTTAAGGTCTGGAGACTGGCCAGGCCACTCCAGGACTTTAGTATGCTTCTTCTTGCACCACTCCTTTGTTGCCTTGGTAGTGTGTGTTTGGGTCATTGTCATGCTGGGATACCCATCCACGACCCATTTTCCAAGCCCTGACTGAGAGGAGGTTCTCACCCAAGTTTTGACGGCACATGGCCCCGTCCATCATCCCTTTGATGCGGTGACGTTGTCCTGTTCCCATAGCAGAAAAACACCCCAAAGCATAATGTTTCCACCTCCATGTTTGACGGAGGGGATGGTGTTCTTGGGGTCATAGGCAGCATTCCTCCTCCTCCTCATCTAAACACGGCTAGTTGAGTTGATGACAAAGAGCTCGATTTTGGTCTCATCTCACCACAACACTTTCACTCAGTTCTCCTCTGAATCATTCAGATGTTCATTAGCAAACTTCAGATGGACCTGTACATGTGCTTTCTTGAGCAGGGGGGACCTCGCGGGTGCTGCAGGATTTCAGGCCTTCACATCCTAGTGTGTTACCAATTGTTTTCTTGGTGGCTATGGTCCCAGCTGCCTTTAGATCTTTGACCAGATTCTCCTGTGTAGTTCTGGGCTGATTCCTCACCGTTCTCATGATCATTGGAATTCCACAAGATGAGATCTTGCATGGAGCCCCAGACCGAGGGAGATTGACAGTTATTTTGTGTTCATTTCATTTGCGAATAATCGCCCCAACTGTTGTCACCCTCTCACCAAGCTGCTTGGCGATGGTCTTGTAGCCCATTCCAGCCTTGTGTAGGTCTACAATCTTGTCCCTGACATCCTAGGACAGCTCTTTGGTCTTGGCCATAGTGAAGATGAAATCTGCTTCTGTGGACAGGTGTCTTTTATACAGGTAACAAGCTGAGATTAGGAGCACTCCCTTTAAGAGAATGCTCCTAATCTCAGCCCGTTACCTCGATAGAAGACACCTGGGAGCCAGAAATCTTGCCGATTGATAGATCAAATACTTATTCCACTCATTAAAATGCAAATCAATTTATAACTTTTTTTAAATTGCATTTTTGTGGATATTATTGTTCTGTCTCACTGTTAAAATAAACCTACCATTAAAATTATAGACTGATCATTTTTGTCAGTGGGCAAATGTAAAAAATCAGCAGGGGATCAAATACTTTTTCCCTCACTGTTTATGTGGCGTTTGAGTTGGCCCACCCTTTGCAGCTATAGCAGCTTCAACTCTTCTGGGAAGGCTGTCCACAAGGTTTAGGAGTGTGTCTATGGGAATGTTTGACCATTCTTCCAGAAACACATTTGTGAGGTCAGGCACTGATGTTGGACCAGAAATCCAGGCTTGCAGTCTCCTCTCTAATTCATCCCAAAAGTATTCTATTGGATTGAGGTCAGAACTCTGTGCAGGCCAGTCAATTTCCTCCACCCAAAACTCGCTCATCCATGTCTTTATGGACCTTGCTTTGTGCACTAGTGTGCAGTCATGTTGGAACAGGAAGGGGCCATCCCTAAATGGGTTCCCACAAAGTTGGGAGCATGAAAATTGTCCAAAATGTCTTGGTATACTGACATCTTAAGAGTGTACGCTTTACTGGAACTAAGGGGCCAAGCCCAAACTCTGAAAAACAACCCCGCACCATAATCCCCCTCCACCAAATGATTTGGACCAGTGCACAAAGCAAGGTCCGTAAAGACATGGATGAGCTAGTTTGGGATGGAGGAACTTGACTGGCCTGCACAGAGTCTTCACCTCAACCCGATAGAACATCTTTGGGATGAATTAGAGTGGAGACTGTGAGCCAGGCCTTCTCGTCCAATATCAGTGCCTGACCTCGCAAATGCGGTTCTGGAAGAATGGTCAAACATTCCCATAGACACACTCCTAAACCTTGTGGACAGCCTTCCCAGAAAAGTTGAAGCTGTTATAGCTGCAAAGGGTGGGCCAACTCAATATTGAACTCTACAGACTAAGACTGGGATGCCATTTAAGTTCATGTGTGTGTAAAGGTGGGTGTCACAATACTTTTGACAATATAGTGTATATATCTGGTCCTGCCCTTTAGGGCAGGGGATGCGAACGCGCGCCGCCGCCGGCTCGCTCCTGCTGTGATTACACACAGTGGGAGCCGATCAGCGGGTATGGCGGACTCTGTCCTCTGGCACCTGCCGATCAACAGTCTACCTATGTAAACAAGGGAGATTGCTGTTCTTTCAGGAGGGAAGGCAGTGATCCTGTGTCTCTGCAGAGCACCTCCCACACAGTAACCAAGCACTGGTTAGGCACACATTTCACCCTTTGATCTCCCCTGATGTTAACCCCTTCCCAACCAGTGACAGTGCATATTTTTTAGCACTAATCACTGTATAAGTGTACACTTCCCACAAAGTGTCACTGTCTGCCGCAATATCGCAGTCCCGCTCTAATTTTCATATATATATATATATATATATATATATATATATATATATATAAATCTCCCATAGTTTGTAGACGCTATAACTTTTGCGCTAACCAATCAATAGACGCTTATTGAGCTTTTTATTTTTTGTGTAAAAATAAATAAATAAAACCAGCAGAGGTGGTCAAATACCACCAAAAGAAACAAAGAAAGCTATATTTGTGGGGGGAATAATTTTATTGGGGTAACGGCTTCGCACGACCACTCAATTGTGCGTTAAAGTAACGCAATGCCGTATTGCAAAAAATGGCCTGGACACGAAGAGGGGTAAATCTTCCGGTGTCAAGTGGGTTAAAGTACTAAAGGCTAAACTTACTTTTTTTTTTTTTTTTTTTAAGTTTTGGATGGAGTGGAGTCGGATTAGAAAACCTGTCAGGTTTTTAATTGCGGTCTGTACCCCCGTTTGGGAGATTCCCTCTCCCTAATTGTTCTGCTTACCATTATCATTGAAAGTAAAAGTTAAAAAAAAATCCCAAACTTTGGGTTGTTCCCAGAAAAGAAATAGAGGGGAAATCTTCCAATGAGGACACTAGTTCTTGTGGCCTGGGGATTCCATTAATTTGCAGGGATTTCCTCTCACATCCTGTTTGGCTATGGGGTGGGAATTGCAGGGAAATCTCTCCCCAATGAGATGCAGATTGCAAAAGAAAAGTCTGATGGGTTCTAACCCTCCCTTACTCCAAAAAAAATTGCGTATAGTTATACATTAAAGCTAAACTGCAGGTATATATTTTATTATATAGTTATTGTACATTGGTCTAGCGTGGACCTAAGTACACATATCCCATATCTGTGGGATCCTTGTGGAAGCTGGAAATCACTGTAGTTGTCACAGCTATTTCAGTGAACCATGCCGTCTTCCAGGTCTAGTGCCAAGCAGCTTTCCTGCTGCATGGTAAAGACGGGGTCGTCCGCTTGGCACAAGTGCCATTCACAGAGTAGTTTCAATTTTCTAAATGCAAACAAGGTGTTCTCTGATTTGGACTAGTTGTAGATTGCAACGTCACCATCTTGCATCTCCACCACATTCAATCAAAGAATGCTTTTGTATTAAGAAAAATGCATGGCGTTGCTGGAATGTAGATGACCCTGAGGACTCCAAAGGATGCCATGGTTGACATAGAGCTGCCTGTATATATTTTTTGGGGGGGGTTATATTTGTTCCAACAAATCTATTTTTTTTTTCTTCCTGTCATCAGACGTTGGTCGTCATTTGGGACCCCTATCAAGAAGTTGATAGTGGATTGCAGCGTTGTCCTAACTCCCCTCCAACCCAGGAACTCCAATAAGAGCCACGTCATGAAACGTGCGCCCACACTGGCCTACACCACTATCGACGACCCCAAGGAGAAGGAGAATTTTGGGGCCTCTCCTGTGAAGTCCAGCGTGGCCAGGAAGCTTCTTGTCTCTCCTCCAGCAGAGGAGGATATGGCGAATGATGCCTACGCCTTTCCACCGTTGAGGTCACCCACCTCTGCGCAGAAGGCCATGATGCCGGCCAAGTCTTTCTATAAGAAGGGTGCTTTGTACGTTGGCCTGTTGGAGAGAAAACTGATCAAGGAAACCGAGTCTAAGGGTGGTGTGGTCTCCTCGGCTTCGGCCAGCAACAGAATAAAGAGTCTCAAGGCAAAAGATTCTTTGAAGTACACAAAAACCAAAAAGCCACCAAGTCAGAAAAAGAGGGCTCCTAGTCAAGGGGTACCATCCCCCAAAACAGAAAAGAAGGTGGAGGGAAAAGAGACTCCCTCACCAGTGGCCACAGAGAGCCATGCCCCCAGTCCCCAGAAGAGCGCTATCTTGGGATTAAAAGTGAAACAGAGGCCCAAACTCACGAAATCACTGAAATCATCAAAACTAGTGACCCGAAGGATGGGAAACCAAAGAGCGGAGACATCCAGGTTCCTCAACCAAAAGTCACAAAACGATCCCAACCTTCCAGGCAAGATGATACAGGGTCACAGGTATGGTTTTCAGTGGCTTTATTTTTTTTTAGTTGCTGTAAGCTTTGAGGTTTGCAATCTAGAGCTAAATGTAATTGGTCAGGATTATTCATGGTTCTTCTGCCCTGAATAGAGAGGTTTTTTTCAAAGCCATGTCTGGTGAGGCTCACCACCAGGCCTCGTAGAAAACAGTTTGTTGTATATCTTTCACCTGAAGTCTTCATTGGCTGCCACAGCTCAACTGCAGTGCATAAACCACTTCAGCTCCAGGCCTTTTCTGGCATGCTTCGTTTAATCAGGGATCTTCAAACTACGGCCCTCCAGCTGTTGCAGAACTACACATCCCATGAGGCATTGTAAAACTCTGACATTCACAGACATGAGTAGGCATGATGGGAATTTCAGTTCCTGAACAACTGGAGGGCCATAGTTTGAAGACCCATGGTTTACATGAAACAATCAGTATTGTTTTTGATAGAAAACGTGTGTGTATATATATATATATATATATATATATATATATATATATATATATATATATATATAAAAAATTTTTAAAGCGGAGGCCCCAGAGAATAAATTGGTGGGTGTTGAAATTTTTTTTTTTTATATGTCACATGGTATATTTGTGCAGCAGTTTTCAAACACAATTTTTTTGGGGGGGGAAAATGCACTTTTTTTGAATTTTAATGCAAAAAAACATAATACATAACCCAATTTTTTGTAAATCATAAAAGATGTTACGCCGAGTAAATGGATGCCGAACATGTCACACTTAAAAATTGCACATGCCTGTGTACCTGCAACAACTTGTAAATTTTTACTAGCCGTCGGTGACGCTTTAAATGCCTTTTCAGGTTACCACTTTAGATTTACAGAGAAGATCTGGTGCTAGAATTACTGTCCCATGATCTGACCTTTGCGGTGATACCTCATGTGCGGACTGACATATGCATTCGCCTTTGCTTATTTTTTTTTTTATTTTAAACTCGCTTTTAATTTATTTTTTATTTTTTATCACTTTTTTCCTTTTATAAGGAATTCCTTGTAATAGAAATAAGGAATGACGGGTCCTCCTTTATGGGTCGGGTCTGCAAGACGCCAAATCTCTTCTCTACCTTCTTAAAAGTAGAATATTTTTGAAAAAAGTGATCTCTTCGCTAAAAATTATTAAAAAAAAAAACATTTTTACTTCCGCCCTTATGTCAGTCCGGTCCTCCAAGGTCATAGAGGTGATCTGGTCTGTCCACCTCTATAACCATCCACGCGAACCTTTGGATCCTTTCCCAGGCTAGCTGGGAAGAGCTCTAAGCCCGAGAAACACGGGAGGGGGGGATGGAAGGGTTTAACGTCCCCTCCTGCCACTTTCAAAAGTGATCCAGCGGCTAATCAGCCGCTTGGATCCCCTTTTATGAGAAATAGAATCACTGGTTAAAAAAATAAAAACGCGGGCTTCAACCATAACCCCACCTTCAAAGCCGCAACATATATAATATATTGCGGTCGGTCATTTTCTAGACGTCCATTGAGGGACACGGGAAGTCATTCACCTTCAGGTTATACTATCGCTTATGTGAGGATTAGACACTGGCAGACAGAAAAAAAAAGGTGGGGCCAGCTAGTGCTAGTAAAAATAGGTTGAACACATTTAAGGCCAGTTCACACCATAAATCGCACAGGAACGCACTGATTCACACGAAATCCGGGTGCAGTGCAATTTCAGCCCATTCATTTTATCGCGTTGGACCGCGATCAAAGTAGTGCATGCAATACTAAAAAACGCACAGCAACCAGATCACATGGTGCTACTGTATTATGTGATCTAGTGCAAACAAACACTGCATTTGCAACCTGTGTTTGGGGTATCGTTAAATTAACATTGACACCCCCTGCATGGAAGGCTTTCCTCTACCCTGTTCTGGTGTAAACTGGCACTAAATGCCCCTTTTTTTTTAATCAATTTCCTGCCGTAACAGGAGGGGGACCTGTGGAAGTTCACCTTACAGATTTTTCTGTAAAAGTGAACTTACCCTTTAAAATGTGGGGTTAGGCTTCAATCTTTTGCACAGCAGATCTAATGAGAATGTTTCTGTTTTTTTTAGCCAGTGTTCAATTCTCCTGTAGGTGGCAGTATAACATGACGGTGAATAATTCCCTTTGTCCTGCAATGGGAGGGAATTTTCCCTGATTTGGCGTCCGTGATGATTGCGTCAGCAGAGAGCAAATATCTGTACCAAGAACACTTTTTTTTTTTTGTAGCGGAGAAGGCTAGAACCTCTGCTTAGTTTTTGTTTCTGTTCCTGTTGCAAATTTTCCTCTTGTCTAGTCAATTATCGCAGGAATTAAAGCGGAGCTCCACCAAAAAGGTTTCTTGTTTCCCTCAGTGAAGATGCCAGCACCTGCACTCACAGCCAATGGAAGGATCGGCTCGGGGTGCCAACATCGCGGGATCCTGGACAGGTAAGTGTCCTTATATTAAAAATCAGCAGCTACAGAATTTGTATTTGCGATAAGACACTGCATTGCTTTAACAATTGCGTGGTCTATATCCTTTTTTTTTTTTCTCTCCCACAAACGGAGCTTTCTTTTAGCGGTAGTTGATCTCCTCTGCGTTTTTTATTTTTTGCACGATAAACAAAAAAAACCCGACAATTAAAAAATAAATAAATAATTTTTACTTTCTGCTATAAAACACCCAATAAAAGAATGTAAAAAAAAAATCTGATTTCTTCATCGGTTTAGGCCAATATGTATTCTGCTACATATTTTTGGTTAAAAAAAAAAAAAAAAAATCCCAGTTAACGTGTTTTGATTGGTTTGCGCAAAAGTTATAGCGTCTACAAACTAGGGATAGATTTTTGGACTTTTTTAACGCTAGTAATGGCGGCGATCAGGGATTGCGCCAATCAAAACGGACATCTGACACTTTTGACACTCTTTGGGGACAAGTGACACCAATACAGTGATCAGTGTTAAAAAAAAAAAAAAGATGCACTGTCACTGTACTAATGACACTGGCAGGGAAAGGGGGTTAACATCAGGGGCGATCTAAGGGTTAAATACGTTCCCTGGGAGTGTTTGGGGAATGGATTAACTGTAGGAAGGCAGAGATCCGTGTTCCTGCTTAGCAGAAACACAAGATCTGTCTTCCTTACTAGCAGAACGGCGATCTGCCTTGCCTCGGAACGATCGCTGGGATTCCGCTGGACCCGCTATGTCCAATCGGAGCGGGGCTGCGGTGCAAGCAAGAGGATCACTTGCAGCAGTGGATCTCCACTCCTGTCCTCAGAACCCACTAACAGGCCAGATTTGAAGTATTACCTTGGGGGGGATGCAGACTAGAATACTGCAATCACTGAGCAGCAAATGATATCACCTGTGATGTATTTCAGTTATCTTGCAAACCTGGCCTGTTGGTGGGTCCTGAGGACAGGAGTTGAGAACCACTGACTTACACATGTGACATATCACTGCGAACGTCAGGGTAAGAATAATTCTAGCTTCTAGTTAAATCTAAACTGATGAGCTGTAAAGGCTTTTAAAGCGCCACCCATGTTTTATTTTTGGGCGCACGCAATTTTAGGACATGAAATGTTTGGTATCCAATTACGCGCTGCAATCTTATCTCTTATATTTAACCACTTCAATACCAGGCCTATTCTGGCACTTCTCTCCTTCATGTAAAAATCATCATTTTTTTGCTAGAAAATTACTCAGAACCCCCAAACATTAAATCTCCATAGGTGACGCTTTAAATTTTTTTACAGGTTACCAGTTTAGAGTTACAGAGGAGGTCTAGTGCTAGAATTGTTGCACACGCTCTAACGCACGCAGCGATACCTCACATGTGTGGTTTGAGCGGCGTTTACATATGTGGGCGGGACTTACGTGTGCGTTCGCTTCTGAGCGTGAGCTACCGGGGACAGGGGCGTTTTAAATTTTATTTTTTTTTATTTAATTTTTTTTTACTTAATTTTTTTTATTTTTACACTTTTTTTTTTTACTTTTTTTTTTTTTTTGATCACACACGCGGCTCTCATCAGTTGATCCTCACGGAACTCCAGGCGGCACCGGGCTGAGTGTGATCCCGGGAAGGAGAGGCGGAGTCCCGGGGATGTAGTGTGATCAGGATTAGTGGATCTCTCCCGTGTTCTCCGCTCTGATCCACACAGTGCGATCAGAGCGGAGAACACGGGAGAGATCCACTAATCCTGATCACCGGAGGACGGAGCACACTACATCCCCGGGACTCCGCCTCTCCTTCCCGGGATCACACTCAGCCCGGTGCCGCCTGGAGCTCCATGAGGATCAACTGATGAGAGCCGCGTGTGTGATCCGCTGAGAGCCGGAGAGACACCGAGAACTCCCGCTGGATGTCACCCGCAGCTGCCTGACTACCCATCACCATGGGGAAAAGAAACAAAGTGAAGTCATCCCAGAGCTCATGATGGAGTGTGAATCAGTGACTGATAAGCTCCAGCTGTGGCTTACCTGTACCTGACCTTTTCCGAGAAGAAATATTGAAGGAATTCCTGGGAGCATACTTCCACATCGGGGTCCCTGTTGCTGTGGGCTGCCTGTCTGATGAAGTGAGAGAGGGCTCGGAGGGTCCATCATCCCGGGATATTTCCACAACTAAGCCTGTTTTGACCCCCCTGAGTAAGGGCGGTCGCAGGCTTTTCGGTAAGCCTTCAATTTTACCATTTGGTGGTGGGCCGCACGAGAGGTGGATCAAGTATTCCCGAACCCTGCAATACATCTTTTTCTGGATTTCTTTGGAATTAACACATTGTTATTTGGGACACTTTTTTGAACTTTTTATTTCACTATTCATGTTATATTTATTTTTTCACATATATTATTTTGGGCATGGACCCACATTTATAAGGAATATCACTCATGAGAATTTCACTATGTATCATATTTAGATATAAGCCTTAGATGAATAATCTATGTGTGTTTATATTGTTTATTTTGGCATTATATCTTAGTAATATTAGAGATTGTGCACTATTTTTTAGTCACTAGTCACACTTTTTATGTCCAGCGCTACACTGATTGCTATGTACTTGATCTTTGCCTTATATCGAGGTTATAGTGTTTAGCAGCAGGATTTTCTTCAAATTTGGTCACTCACGATTCACTTATTTTATGTTTTCACATTTATGCACGTAGCGCGGTTCTTTATTTATTTTTACACACCCTTGCCACATACAGAGGCCCAACATGCAAGGAACACCATCAGTTGTTCTAGGGACACATAGCATTCACATACCAAGAATTACACCCCAAAATACATTATGCTGAGCAAAGAGTAAACAAAAGATTACTTGTGGTTGTAGTAGCGCAGTTGTACACAGGAGGATAGCACTGGTCCAGGCAGCAGGCAGGGACTTGGTCAGCAAAAGCGAATGCAATTTTCCAGGCAACAGGCAGGAATACTGTCCATAGTCAGTACAGGCAGCAGGCAGGGATACTGTCCATATACAGTCCAGGGTCAGTGCAGGCAGAGATTGTCAGCAGTGCCAATATATTGGTCCTGGTAGTAGGCAGGTCCATGTGGTGTGGTCAGTTCATGCGACAGGCAGAGGCATTGGTCCTACAGGCAGCAGGCAGAAGTAGGGCCTCGTTCATGACAGAATGGGGACAGGGGTAGAGGCTTCTCCCACCCAAATCTCTTTGAAGCCTCCAAGTCTCCAGACCCTAATCTAGGAATGAAAAAACAAATGAAATTGTTTTCTTCATCCAGAAAAACAATTCTGGAGCCCCTCACATATGTGAGACCCCTGTGTTCTGAATCCCACTAGTCCACTGGCAGGGTACAAGATCAGTCCAAGAGGCAGGCAAGAGGCATGGTCAAACAGTCCAGGGTCAGTTCCAGATCAGGCAGAGATATAAACAGAATCGGTAGGCAGAAGCATGGTCGAATAACAAGCCAGGGTCAGTTACAGAGCAAGCAGAGGCATAAGGAGTGTGAAGGTAAGTGGCAGGAAGTGAGGGTTATGTTTACCATAATTCACTAATAATTTAGTGAAGTATGGTAACGGCGGAAACAGTCAACTATGCAGAGGCCTGGTTGGGAAGGACATTGGGGACAATGATAAGTGGTGTCTCTTCTCACCCCTCGTTTTGAGCACCCCTGGCATTTTTTCGAACGTTTTTGGCCTGTTGGTCTGGGAGGGATTTTATCGGGAAAGTGGCGTTCAGAGAGTCTGCTAAGTACATCGGATCTAATGTTTTCTGGTGGGCCATTCGGGTATATAAGGGCAGTGGTGATTTCCTCCTGGTAGCCAAGGAAGGGTTTGGTTCTGTCAGTGGAGTTGCGATAGATTACATAGGTGTTGTATATGGCCAAATTAAATAAATAAATCAAAACTTTTTTATACCACTGGTATGTTCTAGTGGAAAGGTAGGGTTCGAGCATCTGGTCGTTGAAGTCGACACCCCCCAATTACATGTTGTATTCATGGATACATGTTGGCTTTTGGATTGGGCCATTCCTCCTGGTGATCTCAACAAATGTATTGTTGTGGATCGAAGAAAGCATGTAGACTTCTCTTCTGTCCCTCCACTTCACAGCCAGAATTTCCTCATTCCGTAAGCTCGCCACCTCCCCTCTTCTTAACTTCTTGTTGACGAGGCTTTGAGGAAAGCTCTTCCGGTTCATCTTTACGGTGCCGCATGCTGGAGTCTTCTTTCTATGAAGATTTCGGAACAGGGGCAAACTAGAATAAAAATTGTCCACATACAGATGGTAGCCTTTCTCCAGGAGTGGGTTTATGAGTTCCCAAACGACTTTCCCACTCGATCCAATGTATTCTGGGCAATTAGGGGGATGTAGCTGGGTGTCCTTCCCTTCGTATACCATGAAGGCATAGGTATACCCTGTAGCACGATCGCACAATTTGTATATCTTCAACCCATAGCAGGCCCTTTTGGTGGGAATAAAAATTTTTAAGCCCAGCCTGCCAGAAAATTTAATAAGGGACTCCTCCACACATATGTGTTGGTCTGGGGTAAACAACTGGGGGAAGATTTCAGAAAAATAATTTATTAGGGGCTCGAATTTTAAAAAGCTTGTCAAAATTTGGGTGATTTCGGGGAGGGTACTGGGTATTGTTGTTATAGTGTAGGAATCTCATAATCATGAGATATCTGGTCCTGGGCTTTACTGAGGAAAAGATGGGCATGTGGTAGATGTGGAGGGTAGACCAATATGAACATAATTAATTTTTTCTGTTTAGTCCCATACATGTGAGGCCCAAAAAATTTTTAAACTCCTCCACTGTTAGGGCACTTGTAGGGGCGGGCATAATAGGATGTTGGGTTACTTGCTATAAATTGTTGGGCATATAGGTTGCACTGGGCACAATTGATGCAAACATGTCCTCAGTAAAAATTAAATGGAAAAAGTCTATCGGGGAAAAATTTTCTGTGTCCACCTGGACTCCTGGCTGGGCAGTGAAAGGGGGAACGTTGGCTTCTCCTGAATTAGGAGGCAGCCACAAGGGGTTTTGAAGGGAATAGGGAAGGCTGGCATGGGACCTAACCATTTGGGACTGAGGTGACACCCCACTGGTACGTGGCCTTTGCCGAAGTACTGCGGTGCTGGTGGATGGCACTGTGGTGCTGGTGGATGGCACTGCCTCCTCACCAGTACCCCTTCATCTGGCGGGCGGACTCTCATCCTCCTCCTCTGAGGCTGTCAGTGTACCACTGGTTAGGACAGGCTCGTAGTCCACGTCAGACTCAGAATCTGAAAATGAGGAGGATTGTCAGGTCCAGTTGTTCCGGAGGGGAATTAAGTAGGGCATAGGTTTTGGACAAAACCTGAGATAAAATTCCTTCATCGTTACAGTAGTTTTCAAAGGTCGTCGGATCACGGCTAAACTGCGCAGGGTTGGGGATTGAAAGTAGAAAGTGATGCAGACGTATTGCTGTCCAAAATGGGAGTTGGAATTGGCCGCTGTCCAGCGTCAGTAACTGTATGGAGGGCCATTTGTTATCTATTAAGAAATGTGAAGCTCGGTCTCTACCAGTTGATTTGAGTATTTCAAACCCTGGTTGTTCCACACCTGGAGGGAAAGCTGAGTTACCCAATATCTGGTATAGAGGGGAACCACCAATGGATAAGGAATTTGCCAGTATCGTAGATGCTCCCACCCGAAGAGATGTGCCAATTACAGGGTGTGATTTCAATGTTAACGGTAACTGATCGAAGCACCAAACCGCTCCCTTCAATGAAGCTTCGGATTGTGTCTGTTCCAGGTGTATCCACAGTTTATTTTTGCCATGCCGGTTCCAGTCTATTATTCTGCCCAAGTGTACTGCCCTGTAGTAATTTTTTAAGTCTGGGAGGGCCCAGACCCCCGTAATGTTTGGGTATTGTTAGATAGTTTCTACGTATTCTCGGTTTGGATTTTGCCCAAATAAATTTGGTGAAGATGGAATGCATTTGCTTAAAGTATTGAGGTGGGATCCTAACTGGCAGTGCTTGAAATAAATATAAGAATTTCGGAAGTATGGACATTTTAAGCAAGTTACACCTGCCGAACCAGGAATGTAGTCCACTGTTCCATTCTTCCATTAGTAGTCGAGTTTTAGTCAACCGGGGGGGGGGGGATTAAGGTCAAAGGTGCGTCGTAAATCACTGGGAATCGGGGTTCCCAGATATTTGAGGAAGGAGTCTGACCACTTATATTGGAATTGTGATTTTAAAGATCTCAATCTATTTGGGGTGATATTGATCCCCATTGCCTCAGACTTATCAAAATTAATTTTTAGATTGGAAAGAGTCCCATATCTATCAAATTCCTTTAGGAGGTTTGGCAGTGACACTATGGGATTAATTAGGGTGAACATGAGGTCATCTGCATAAGCAGAGATTTTATATTGGGTACCTCCTACTGTTACACCCGATATATTCGGGTGCGATCTTATAGTGCAAAGGAAAGGTTCTAAAGTTAGGGCGAAGAGGAGGGGCGAGAGTGGGCATCCCTGTCTAGTACCGTTCGATATTGTGAATGTATCTGAAAGGAGTCCATTTACTTTAATTTGCGCTGTGGGTGTGGAGTAAATGCTCAAGATCCACTGTAGCATTTTATGTCCTAAGCCAATCTGTCTAAGAACTGATGACATGAAAACCCAGTTAACCCGGTCAAACGCCTTCTCAGCATCTGTGCTGAGAAAGACGGACGGGATTTGATGTTTAGTGACTACATGGATAAGATTGAGGACTTTGGTGGTGTTATCCCGTGCTTCCTGGGCAGGGATAAACCCCACTTGATCTAAATGGACTAGGTCTGGCATAAACTGGGTCAGTCTGTTGGCTAAAATTTTTGTGAATAACTTCAGGTCCACGTTCAGGAGTGAAATGGGCCTATAACTGCCACATGCTGTTGGATCTTTGCCTTCTTTTGGTATAAGGGATATGTGTGCCCGTAGTGTGTCCCTGGGTAAAGAAACTCCTTCACCCAGTCCATTAAACATCTTCACCATGTGGGGGCCCAGTATCGTCAGGAGCGTTTAGTAGTACTGTAAGGTCAACCCATCTGAGCCTGGGGCTTTGCCTGGTTTCATTCCACCCATTGCTTGTTGTAGTTCCTCTATAGTGATGGGATCTTCCAACCCTGTCGTAGCCTCTAACGATGACATTTGGGATGCCGTAAGGTAGTCATTAATCTTTCAGTCGTTTGGTGGTCTAGTTGAAAGGTTATATAGGGAAGTGTAATAGTCCCTGAATTCGTCCGCAATTTGGGTTGGTGTGGTTTTTTTCTGTCTCTTAGAGTTTACAATTTGGGGGATGAATGTGTTAAGTCTGTGTTCTGACCGATCGGGCTAGAAGTTTCCCACACTTGTTTCCCGACTCGTAGGATGGCTTTCTACAGATTTGTAGAGCTGCTTTGGCTCTATATTGCAATAGATCCACAATTTGTTTCCTGAGGGACGTTAGCTCTGTTTCTAACAAGTTAGTTGGTGTATGTTTATGTTTGGATTCCACGTCTTGGATCTTGTGAAGAAGGTTCTGTAGCAATTGTTCCCTTTCTTTTTTGATGCGTGCACCATGTTTAATAAATATGCCTCTTATTACAGTCTTATGGGCCTCCCACACTATACCTGGGTCGCAGTCTCCTGTGTTATTGAGCCGGAAGTAATGTGTCAGTTCAGTCTGTACATCTTTCAAAACCTCCGGTGTCTGTAAGAGACTTTCATTTAACCTCCAGAATTTAGATCTGGTGGTCAGAGATGAGGATAAGCAATAACGCATGGTGATAGGTGCATGATCTGACCATGTGATGTTACCTATCTCAACGTTGAGGACTGCTTCCAATTGACTGTGGGGGACAAAATAGTAATCTATTCTCGAATACACTTTGTGTGGGGATGAAAAGAAAGTATAGTCACGTTCCCCAGAATGATGTAGCCTCCAGACGTCTATCAGTTGGGCAGCATATAAGTCTCGAGTTATGCCTTTGTGTACTCCTGAACGTTGAGATGAAGTGCTTGAAGAAGTGTCAACTGCGGGGATTAGGGGTATATTAATGTCCCCTCCCATCACTAGTTGGCCCTCTGTGAACTCAGTGAGTAAGTTCAATGTGCGGTGGATAAAGGTGTCTTGTCGGTCATTTGGAGCGTATACAGTAGCTAATGTCACTTTAGTGCCCCTTAGCAAGCCTTTAATGAACAAATAACGGCCACCAGGGTCTATTAGAGTATTGGTGCATGTCCAAGGTACTGTCCCCGAAATGAGTATGGAAACTCCCTTCGATTTGGCCTCTCTATTGGTGGCGTGATACACATGTGGGAAATGTCAGTTTTTCAGGTATGTCGGATTGCCTGTCCTAAAGTGTGTCTCCTGAATGAACGCTACATCAGTGTGGGCTCTTTTGTGGTCATTTAAAAGCATACGGCGTTTCTCTGGTATGTTGAGGCCCTTAGCGTTCAATGAGTATAAATTGATGGAGTCCATCATCACCTGGGTCAGGGTAGGTTAAGGAAAGGGAGTGGGGTGAGGAAGTAGAGAGTGGGCAAGTAAGGGAAAAGGATAGATAGAAATAAAAGAGAGAGTAAGAGATGGAGGAGAAATGAGAAGAGTATATGTGTACCGTCAGTTAAAACGGGCAACAGACAGTGTGGGCCGTCTGTCCACTATGTAAGAACAAGTAAGTTACTTTGCAAGAGAGCACGTCCTAGAGCTCGCTAGGAGAGTTGCTCCGTCCTACTGGGGGAGAGGTAAGAGTAGACCAGGGAAGGCTCTCCCAGTCTGCTCCCCTCCACCCAGCTTGTTAACATTATGTAAACTTCTACTCTAGATATTTCTATGTGAGACACTGAGCAGAACATTAAACCCAACGTATCGCATCAGAAATAAAATATAAAACGTAGACCTATAAAGCGTAAAACATAAAACAGAAAGCATCCTGTCTCACTATACAACTACTAACCGGAGCTTGATAATTGTAAAAGGGGACCTGACCGTAGATAAGGGGGGGGAAGGGCAATGATGATGTCAGCTAACCAATCTACATCGCTGCCTCCATGTCTTCCATTCCAAATTGTCCCAGGTCCTCCCGATCAACCTTCCCCCAGTGTGGGGTGTCATGAGAAAAAAAAAAAAAAACAGAAGGGGGGGTGTGCTTACATGTGACCCTTCCTTAATTTAAGTCTGGGATCCCTTTATGCCATAACCCTGTCAAGTGGGTTTATATGTAGTTCTAGTCAACTCTTCTTCTCCTCTTTTTTGAGGAATATTCCAGTCAATAATCTAATACCCTGCGTGGTATTGAATTGTAGCAACAGGAAAATAATAAAACCAAAACAATAGGGCATTAATATACATGACTTAATAACCTGGACCTGAGGTACATATATATCCTTCATCTGTCCTCGATAGTTTGGGAGTGTTAGGGACAGTTGTAACTAATAGTTCTCGTTGTGAAGTTGCCCAGGTCCCAGGGCCCCACTGTGTGAGTTCGTTCAATCCTTGTAGAGGGTGATATCAGGTATAACGGGGGGGGGAGGGGGGGGATGGTCTCATACTACCAGTGGGAGTCAAACAAGTTCTACCGGCTACCCAAATAGTAGCCTGTTTGTGTGAGAAATTTTTATATATGGAGAGAAATTTTTATATAGAGAAATTTTTATATAGAGAAATTTTTATATATATATATATATATAGAAAGAGAGAAATTTTTATAGAGAGAGAGAGAGAGAGATTTTGATATATATATATAGAGAGAGAGAGAGAGAGAGAGAAATTTTGATATATATATATATATATATATATATATATATATATATATATATATAGAGAGAGAGAGAGAGAGAGAGAGAGAGAGAGAGAGAGAAATTTATATATATATATATATATATATATATAGAGAGAGAGAGAGAGAGAGAGAGAGAGAGAGAGAAATTTTGATATAGAGAGAGAGAGAGAGAGAGAGAGAGAGAGAGAGAGAGAGAGAAATTTTGATATATATATAGAGAGAGAGAGAGAGAGAGAGAGAGAGAAATTTTGATATATAGAGAGAGAGAGAGAGAGAGAAATTTTGATATATATATAGAGAGAGAGAGAGAGAGAGAGAGAGAGAGAGAGAGAGAGAGAGAGAGAGAGAGAGATTTATATATATATGAGAGAGAGAGATTTATCTCTCTCTCATATATATATATATATATATATATATATATATATATGAGATATAGATATATAGAGAGAGACTGACTATTTATTTTGTATGTTATGAGGTCCTGTAACTGTAAATCGGATATAGGGTGGTTAAAAAGTGTTTTAAAGAATAGAAAAAAATTCAGCTACGTGGAAAACCTTTTAACCACCTCCTGCCCGCTGTATAGACAAATGCCTGCGGGGGAGGTGCTCTCTTGTTCTTGCCGCGTCCCCGATCTCGGTAAAGAAACGATGGCTCTTTACCCATGTGATCATCTGTGTCCAATCACATATAAACAAGGAAATGCCATTTATCCGCTTTCCTCTCTCACTGACAGTGTGAGGGGAGCCGATCAGCGGCCTTTCCTCACAGGGGAGACCTGTACAGATCATCAGTGCCACCTCACCCGTGCCCATCAGCGCACCTCGGTGAAGGAGAAAAATTATTTATTTACAACATTTTCTAACAGACTTTTTTTTTCACTATTTTTTCGGTCTTGAGTATTGAGGTGGTTAATGGCCCCCTTTTTATATCCGCCAAATCATCTACAATTCTGCTGCAGTGCTTCGTGTTATTCTTAAAAATCATTTCCTGTGTCCCCCATGGAGCTCCTTGGATTTCAGGCCCCTAAATGGGCCACATCTTCTGTTCTAATGGACAATGAAGCTCTCTTGATTCGACTGTCAAATGTTAGTTTGTACTGGCCAAGGAGCTGGCATTTTGCAGCTGAGTGATGGGAGGAAGATGTTTATTTTTTTTTTTTCCTTTAAACTCCCATGAAGTAGGGGAATGTGGTAGACTTTAAATTCTGAGCTTACGTTGTGCCGTCTGTAATCAATAACTGTTCATCTCCATTCTCCGTACAGAGGAATCCTTCATGGAGGATGACTTTGATGAGGACGCTTATTATGAAGTTTTGGGCACGAGACCGGCACTTAACATGGACAAGCTGGATGAGTCCTACCAGAAGGCGATTGAATTGTTCTTCGTGTGCACCAGCGAGAACCCCAAGGAACGGCCTTCTGCAGCTCAAATTGTGGAGGCCTTGGAAGCGGAGGGTGTTGAGTAATTTAAAATGCTGTTTAAAGGTTTCTGTTGGAATGGTTTAAGCCCGGGTTCACACCTATGCGAATTAGATGCGGCTTACACCGCATCTAATTCGCAGGACATTTTAAAATACATTCATATGAATGCATCTGGTTCACATATGTGTGTTGCATTCGCACTGCGCATTGCACAAAAAACGTGTGCGTTTTTTGGGCATTGCGGTGCGAACTACAAGCCTATTATCTCCTATGGGAACGCATCTGATTCGCAGATGCATTGCGTTCTGAACAAGGATTTTCTCTTTCTCCTCACTACACCTCCCCCTCTCCCCCCCCCTCCCTCCCCCTCTCCCTGCTCTCTAATCCTGAGCAAAAACGCAATGAATCCGTTGAACAGGAGATTGTTATCTCCCCAGTGAAACCTGAGCTTCAATTCGCACCGCACATGTGTGAAACCAGGCTTAATGTTTTTAACTATGAGAAGGCAGCTTTGCTGTACAGTTTTCTAGAACGGTAGATTAGAGAGAAGGTGAGCTCTGTTCTGGAGCAGAGGTGCTAATGCTGTCATACGAGGCTTGAAGTAGACTCGGCAGTTCACTGGTTATGTCCCACGTAGCAGGTCCCTGACATGTATGTCAGTCCAATGTGAAAGTATTGCTGGCCTTGCTGTATATAGCACTGAGGCACACAAACCTACCTCTAGCCAATGCTGGTGCCACCTTTTGTATTCTTCCTGAAGACACTTCTGCTGCCCCCCATGCATCGTCGTCAGATCTTATAATGCACATTCCCAGCCAAGCTTTATTTTAGAATAACTGTGCCAGTGAGGGAACCGGGTATTACAAGAGTGTGTTGGTGCTAGAGGTAGGGTTTGATGTGTACAAAACCTAAACGTGACACAAGGTGCACTTTCATATGGGGGAAAGTTTACATGGAGAGTTTACTTCCCGCTTTACCTCCACCAACCCCTTTGCAGTTCCCTACACATAACTGCAGCGAACAGCCCTTAAGTACCTATTGACTTATGTAGCCTGTCCTAAGGTCCCACCAGACCGCTGTATTCCAGGTACTTCTGGATCTGAGCCATGGTTGGGGCTTCTTTGTAAATCTGAGACATTGATTGGATGCTCAGACCAAGGAACATACTATTTGGGCCTTGGCATAGCATAGAACCTGTCCCTGCCCCCCTCCCCCCCTTTTTTTTTGCAGTTAACATTACAGTCAATGTGCCTTTAAAACTGACAGTTTAAACTTCTCTTGTACTGGACATGTTGGCTCTTTCATTGTCCTTGTATTCCCCTTTTTCTTGTTGTCTTGTTTATATTCATGTTTTGTAGATGTTAAAAAATAAAACACAATCAAAGTTTGTCAATGTTTCTGTGTAAAGTTAATCTAACTTGCAAAATAAAAATGATGCTCCTTGCAGGGAAGAGGGGTATATTGGGAATAGCTCTGTAGGTACAAACTTTATCTGGTCATATGATTACACAGCACTGACTGACCCATAGCGGCCGTGTCTTTTAGCCTTGACAGTTCAAAGTCACATGACAAGCCTCAGCCCATTTGTTGCAGTGAAACCCCTCAAATTGCTGCACTATTTCTGTGCGACTTGCATTGACATCTGTTGACTGAAGTCACATAGATGTCAGGAAGCTGTACATGAAGTTGCGCTGAAGTAGTGTGACTTCAAAGTTGCACTGGTTTGAACCAGGACTTGGGGTCCTTTCACACAGGGGGGACTCTGCCTGTGATCTGCTTGCTCAGTAGGGAATTGGTCTGCTGATCCCTGCTGAGCAGGTAGATGGCTGGTCCATGCCCACTCCCCTTATGGACACAACCCGTTCTCCTCTATGGGCAGTCTGATGTAAATGGACTGCCTGTTCATTTACACCCGACTGCCAGCCGATCTGATCCACTGGATGAAAAACGGACAGGCAGACCCGATCGGATCATTCATGTGAAAGTGGCATTAGGCTTCCTTTCTGTAGTTATCACTGTTGGTATGTGCAACTGAGAGTATACTTGTGGGTTACTGATGATTCCATGATAAATGGTGATACCAGTGAGCTAGAGTTTGTTCTGCGTCATCTATTACTTCTGTCTGATTCTATGTAGTACAGAATGCAATAATAGGATTGGGAAAGAAGAGCCAAAAGACGACTTGCTTGGCTCCTGGGAAGAGATGATTCTACAACCTAGCATTACCATACAGGTTACAATCTGACTGGGTAGATCTAAAGTTAGTTGATCGTTCACTCTTTATACAAACTATAATATCAGGAACCGCCTAAACTAATCAATCACTTTGTATCCAGTTTGGGAGGGCCTTGCACTACATGGTTGTTGGTAGATCCAGAGTTGTAGTGTAGGTGGTGAGCTCAGGTTTTAACTTACACCTCATTTAGGCCTGGTTCACACCTATGTATTTTTTTTTTTTTTTTTTTTGCGCATTTTGTATAAATGCAATACAGTCCATTTTAAAGCGGTTGTAAAACTGCATTTTCTTTACCTGCAAGACTAAGGCATAATGTGCTAGTATGCAATTCATACTTTCACATTATATGAAACAAAGCCTTCCAGCGATGCAAAGTCATTGCCGAAGGCTGCTTCCATCTTCACCCATCCTTTCTTCCAGGTTCACGGACTCCGGGTCTGTGATTGGCAGGAGCCGTAATGACATGATTGGCCCTGTGCCACCGGTCACGGCACGGGGCTCTGAAGGAGTGGTACAGGTGGCTGTTCCTTCAGAGTGCGTTCTCCAGTGATGTCACCGGCTGCATGTACAGTAAATATCTCCTAAACTGTGCACGTTTAGGAGATATTTAGCTTACCTATAGATAAAATTCAAAGATGGAAGTTTACTTCCTCTTTAACCACTATAACGCCAGGCACTCCCCCCCCCCCCCCCCCCCCTTCCTGCCCAGGACAATTTTCAGCTTTCAGCGTTGTCACACTTTGAATGACTTGTGTGGTCATAGAACACTGTGCCCAAACTAAAATGTTATCATTTTCTTCCCACAAATAGAGCTTTCTTTTGTTGGTATTTGATCACGGCTGCGGTTTATTTTTTACTAAACAAACTAAAAAAGCCCGACATTAAAAAATAATTTTTGTTTCATCCTTCACTGACGAGCACTGATGGACACAAATAGATGGCACTGATGAGGTACTGACAGGTATTACTGATGGGCACTGACAGGTGTTCCTGATGGGCACAGACTGGCATTGTTGTGGCACCTCTCAAGGGGACTGCACTGATAATAAATGTGCTGATTATTATTTTTTCTTTCAGAAGAGATGTACATACTGAGATGAGGTTCTGATCACCCCATGTGTATCGATTATTTACTGTACAGTGGAACCTCGGTTTGTAAGTAACGCGGTTAATGAGCGTTTCACAAAACGAGCACTGTATTTCTAAAAATCCTAACTCTGTTTACGAGTGTTGTCTCGCAAAACAAGCTGGATTCAGGCCAAAAGCGGTGTGCAGTACTGCTTTTGGCCTGCGGTCGGGGGGTGCCGGAGCCAAACCGCACCGATCGTCGGCGTTTGGAAAGGCCCGAGGACAGTTCGGCTGACCTCGGCAAGGCTCATGAACTGAGTTTTTCCCGAGGTCAGCCGAAGTGCGCTCGGGCCTTTTTTCACCGTTACTGAGGCTCTCCGGCACCCCCTGCCTCTGGCCGCATGCGGTATTGCATCCCATTGAAGTCAATGCGGAACGAATTATTTTACTTTCTATTGACTTCAATGGGAAAACTCGCTTTGATATGCGCGTACTTTGGATTACGAGCATACGCCTGGAACGGATTATGTTCCTAATCCGAGTTTCCACTGTACTTTTCTGGTAGTTCACATCAATCTGGTGATTCTTCTCTCTTCACAAGACATTTCCATCAACACAGAACTCCTGCATATTGAATGGATACAACATTCTGCGAGTAGCTGTCTTCAAACTGTGGCCCTCTGATAGCCTATATCTGGCCCGTGGGGCACCATTCCTCACACTGACACCAATGATGGGGGGGGGGGGATGGTGCCTTCACTAATACCAAGCATGGCCCCCCTCCCCTGATACCAATGATGGGGCACTATTGCTCCCACTGACACATTACAGGGCACTATTCCCCCCACACTGACACCAATGATGAGGCTCTATGTAATTTTTTTTTTTGTCTTCACCCCCCACTGGCCACAATCCGACCCCTCTAAAGTCTGAACACAGTAAACTGGCCCTTTGTTTAGAAAGTCTGGTTAAATCTTAAGCCCATGTTCACATTAGGCCGATTCGGCATGCGATTGACATGCCAAATTGGCAGCTATTGCCGTCAATAGCACAGTCCGAATCGGTGCGGCGTTGTGACGATTCCCAAAAGTAGTTTCTGTACTACTTTTGGCGGCGATTTGAATAGACATCTGTGCATGAACCCGCACAGATGTCTGTCAAATTGCCCCCGAAGATGAACTGCATCGCCGGTTTGAAAACGTGTTCAGCTGAACTCCCACAATTTCTAACCCGCATCATTGTGAACCTGGGCTCAATATCATGACTGCTTAGTTTATCTTTGAATACCCCTAGGACAATACAACAACCAGAAACCGTCCCTCTCCAAGCCAAACCCGGCATGGGGCGAGTAGGTCACTGCAATACTAAGCTGAAGTCAGCAACTCCAATATTTTATTATGAAGAGGGAAAGAGGAAAAAAAACAAACAAGAAAGACCAATAAACTGGAAACTGCTTTATTTGTGATATTTAAAATGTCAGTCAAACAAGTTTTACAAAATGCAAATTCTCTTAAATCCTGATTAGTATCAGGTAAGTACATTGAGCTTTACTATATCCAAATATATTCTGCATTCTTATCCTAATAGCAATGATCTCCGCAGGAGATTTTTTATTACAGACAGATTGGGGTTGATTTACTAAAACTGGAGAGTGCAAAATCTGGTGCATGTTGGCCAATCGGCTTCTAACTTCAGCTTGTTCACTTAAGCTTAGCATGCACAGCTGCACCACATTTTGCACTCTCCAGTTTTAGTAAATCCCCCACAGAGTGCAAAATCTGGTGCAGCTCTGCATAGTAACCAATCAGCTTGCAGGTTTTATTGTCAAAGCTTGAGAGCCCATTCACACAGGGGCAACACGACTTGCAGGTCGCCTCAGCGAGGCGACCTGCAAACGACTTCCGCGGCGACTTGCAAAACGACTTCTGTATAGAAGTCTATGCAAGTCGCCCCAAGTCGCCCCCAAAGTCGTACAGGAACCTTTTTCTAAGTCGGAGCGACTTGCGTCGCTCCGATTAGAACGGTTCCATTGTACAGAACGGGAGGCGACTTGTCAGGCGACTAGGTCGCCTGACAAGTTGTCCCTGTGTGAATGGGCTCTAAGTGGGCTCTAAGTGAACAAGCTGAAGTTAGAAGCCGATTGGCCACCATGCACCAGATTTTGCACTCTCCAGTTTTAGTAAATCAACCCCAATCTGTCTGTAATAAAAAATCTCCTGCGGAGAGCATTGCTATTAGGATAAGAATGCAGAATATATTTGGATTTAGTAAAGCTCAATGTACTTACCTGATACTAATCAGGATTTAAGAGAATTTGCATTTTGTAAAACTTGTTTGACTGACATTTTAAATGTTTTAAAGCTGAAGCCGATTGGCTACCACGCACAGCTGCACCACATTTTGCGCACTCCAGTTTTAGTAAATCAACCCCAAACTTTTCTTTTTGTTTAGCAAAAAATAAAAACCCAAGTGGTGATTAAATACCACAAAAGGAAACCTCCATTTGTGTGAAAAAAAAATAAAAAAGTAATTTGAGTACAGTGTAGCATGACCGCGCAATTGTCATTCAAAGTACGACAGCGCTGAAAATTGGTCTGGGCAGGAAGAGGGGTTTAAGTGCCCGGTAAGCAAGTGGTTATAGAGGGGGTTTGGTGGAAAAACAATAAAATGTTTTAAATGGGATTACACTATGGAAGTTCTTTCTTTTCCCTCTTTGATTGGAATGGAGCCCAACATTGTGTGACTTTTCTGACAGCCGCTTCTCCTCCTCTCCCTCCCGCAGCTGTCAGGGAGATCAGTGCTTGTAATCACCCCCAGCTGCCCCCCTGCGTCCTTCGAGTCCCCCTGCATCCTCCCTGGCTCTCTGTGTCCTCCTCCGGTCCCCCTCTGTGTCCTGTACAAGTCCCTCCTCCTACCTCAAATCCCCCCTATAGCCCAAATCTCCCCACACGCTCCTAGCTCAAATCCCCCCCTCTTGGCCCAATTCCCCCTCCCTGCACAAATCCCTCCTCCTAACACAAATCCCCCTATTAGCCCAAATCTCCCCACCCTCTCCTAGCTCATATCCCCCCCCCCGGCCCAATTCCCCCTCCCTGCACAAATCCCTCCTCCTAACTCAAATCCCCCCTATTAGCCCAAATCTCCCCACATGCTCCTAGCTCAAATCCCCCCCCTCTTGGCCCAATTCCCCCTCCCTGCACAAATCCCTCCTTCTAACTCAAATTCCCCCTATTAGCCCAAATCTCTCCACCCTCTCCTAGCTCAAATCCCCCGCTCTTGGCCCAATTCCCCCTAAATTCCCCCTCCCTGCACATATCCCTCCTCCTCACTCAAATCATCCCTTTTAGCCCAAATCTCCCCACCCCCTCCTAGCTCAAATCCCCCCCCCCCCTTAGCCCAATTCCCACTAAATCCCCCGCCTGCAAAGTCTCCCTACTAGCCCATAGCCCCGCTACCTCCTCCTAGTACGTACAAATCCTTCCCAATGTAGCCAATCAAGGGTCCCCGCTGTCAGAATACAATGGCGCAGAGGGGAGGATTCCTGCCTCCACCTGACATGTGTTTGGTTGTTGTCATTCAGCCAGCATGGCCAGCTTAAAGTTCCACTTCAAGCGGATCCAGTCCTACCAGACAGTTTGCTGCAAACCAGAAATAGAAACATTCCCACATCGACGTCATAGTGGTGAATCTTCATTGTTGGTTTATCGCTGTAATAAGCATGTACTATGTCCACAATTGGGACCATTTGACATTTTGTGTCTGAATTGACACGTAGCTTTTCACCAACATGTGTTACATAAAGGAATTCTCCTGCCATTTCACAGAATTCCCCCTGTGTGTTCACTATGACACCTTTCTTAAATAGTTTCTTTGCATTGAAAACAGCCTCATCTTCGGTATAATAGACCTTCTGGACCTCTCTATCAATGCCTGACTCTTCACTGACCAAGTACTCGCTACAGTTTTTCCTAAACGTCTTGTAAATGTCTATTCTGTTCTGTAGCTTTTCAAAGGTTCCCTTGACATCCTTTAATGCCTGCTCGCTGGTTTCTATCTCTGATTTTCTTTTGGGGCGCAGTAGATGTTTGTTTTTGATTTCTTCGGCAAGTAGGTTGAAGAACTCTTGCTCGTTTACTGCCTTTGTGAAGTAACCAGCTTTTTGTAAAATGTGCAGGCGTTCCTCACGCATTTGTGCTTCCTGGGAGGCGTCGTGGTCTTTAGATGAATGGGCTTTTCCTTTTTTGTGTACATGGTCAGTACTGGTGGAAGCTTTACTTCCTATTAATCCTTTTTCTGGCATCAGACTCTCAAGGAGTTTTTCTTCAGGTCGCTTAACCATAAGTTCGAGGGCTAGTTTTAGGCCGGAAATCTTGGCTTTCTCCATTTCAGCATCCAAATCTTCCAGAGGAGAAACCTTGCTTAGTAAACATAGCGAGAATTTTGTTTTTTCGCTTCTCTCATCATAGAAAGCGCCAATAGTGTCCTCAAGATCTTTAAGAAGCGGCACCGGCCCAATATCCTTATAGACTCGGTGCATAAGGTATGTGGTTGGCAGATGCCCGTGGCGGCAAAATACAAAATTCTCATGTTTAGAAAGCAGAGAATGTATATTGATGATGTCCTCTGCATTCATGGTTAGCTTAGGAATCTGTACAGCGTCAGCGTACTTGGTAAAGCCAAATTCTATCTCCGGATCTGGAACATCCATAACTCGCCTAAAGAATGCCCTGAGCTTTGGGGAGGTTTGCCTGATAAAGTCATCCAACCCAGGTGAATGATCTCTATAGGGCGCAAAGGAATTTATAGTTGAGCGGAAGATTTGAGACACAAAATATAAGTTAAACTTCTGATTTGATTTTTTACTCATACGGTAGCCATATTTATTTGGTTCCTCTATGCCTGTGCGGAAGAACTCAGAGAGGAAATATCCAACAGGCCACAACAGTGAATCTTTACTTTCATATGGAAACTTTTTTCGCAAAGATTCATGTAGAACTTTTATTAGGTATTGCAGCCCATAAGGAATCTTGTGCACAGAGGAGAATATGGCCCGTACAAATGAATTTGCTAACCTATATAAATTGCCTTTTCTATTTTTGGGCCTCCTGAAAATTCCTTGAAATATGCCCCGTAGAGTGTTAGACACCACTGGATAGCTCAGTCTTTCAGAGATTATCAATACCTGATTTATTCCTGTACCCATTGCCCTGACTAAGTTCTTGTACTTTGGCCCCTCGGTGTAATAATGCTTGATTATCTTTAAAACCTTTGATCCATCAAGTGATATCTCCTCAATGTGTTGAATATTTTCCTCCACTTCAGCACGAAGAGCAAATTCCATTAATTTAATAAAATGGTACTCTTCTCGCGGAGTTTCACCGTAATTAAAGAGAGGCAAGAGCACTATTTCTCTGAATTTTTCGATCTCCTCAAAGGATCTGATCTGTCTAATGATTCCGGTCAGGTAAACTGGATTGGTCTGCAGATAGTAGAAGAGCTGTCCATAGGAATCCAGCCTCTCTCTCTTCATTCTGGCCTCACAAGCCTCCTGTCTCTGCTTGGCTATGGCCTCTTTAATTTGCTCCTTATTGAAACGTTTTCGTTTTTTGAATTGGGATACCAGGTGCTGTTGAGCCCTATTGCACTTCATTAGAGCTGCGATGTCTTTGTCTAAGTCGTCCTGCTCCTGCCACAGTTGACGGAGCGTTTTACATTTAGCCGTTAAATCCACGTTCAGCTTATTCAGGTGAAGCTGCAGATTGAAGGTGGGGTCATTGGGGCTCAGGCAATGAGCAAAGTGGGCGACCAAGCTCTGAGAGGGTTCCTCGGTTGTCAGAAATGTCTCTAATCGCTTTTTGGCTATTGCGCATCTGGCCGATGACTGCATATTTAATATGACTTGAGCGTGCCGCTTCACCTTTGCTCTTTCTCTCTCAAGTTTTTCCTCTTCAGTCTCGGTCAGCTCTTCGTATGTCCATCTATTTGTCTCTTCCATGTCATCAAACATTCTGCCTCTGTATTCTGTTTCATTGCTCGCTCTGAAGAATGTCTCCAGCCAATCAAGGAATGGAGAATCACACATGCAGTTCCGCCACGTCCCTTGGGGAGCTTGCCCCTCTCTTGGAGCTTGCATCCCTCTGGGAGCTTCCCTCCCTCTTCTGTTATATTTGGTGTTTCGCACCATTGCTGCTATCAGATGGTAGAATACACCAAGAATTTCTATTAGTAGTATATACTGTGTATTAGATCAGTATATATAAATAAAGTATCACACTAGTATTTAGTGTAGATAAGTATACAGATTATCGGTCTGTAATAAGCTCTAATCAAAGTCGCTCTGTGCTATTAATAACACTAAAGATTTCTGTTTTGTCAGACAAATTCAAAACACGTCTGTTCACTTCAACTGACAGCTGAATGATTGGATGCATGCTGTGGCTTCTATTTATACCCTTGCTTCCACTGTGATGTCACACTGGATGGTGAGAGTTGATTGGCTGCTGCAGATTTTTTTTTTCTTACAAGCTGACCTACACCTATCCTGGAAGTGATGACTGGCAACACATGATGGGGGGGGGGGGAAGCACTCTGTCACTTGGATTATTATTATACAAATCTGACACTTGTGTTTATTAGGTTTTATTTTGAGTGGGGGGATTGACAATCATAATGCATTCGTTGGACATTCACCTTGTCATGTGTTTTTGGAAGGTGACTGGAAAGGAGGAGGCGGGGCGGGAGAGGAGAGGAGGCGGGGCGGGAGAGCCACAACACGGAGAAGACACACACGGGGGGGGGCTAAATGCAGGATAACACCCGGGGGGGGCGGGGGCAGACAGGCGTGTAAACTCATAGGGGGCGGAGGGGAAAAAAAACAAAAAAAAAACAACACACCCAGGGGGCGGAGCCGTTATAAAATGCAAAACTCCGGTGGGTGTAGCAATATGTCCGCTCTCAGTATATCCTAACTATGGAGGAGTGCGGGGAGGATGTAGCAAGATGGCGGCGACGGAACGTCAGTTCCGTTACACAAACTGACGGGTCGCCGTATCTGAAGAAACATCGCCAAAGCGGGAGAACATACGAGGGGGGGGGGCGTTGTTACGTCATAATCGCCAACCTATCAGAAACTCCAACCGCTTGTACTGCGCAGTTGGGAGTTTTTTTTTTGAGACAACACGGCGTCAGGAGCGCGCGCGCTACCAGCTCGCCTCACACAGCGCGGACTCAGTGTCGGGAGCGCGCCCCCCCCCCCCATCTCGCAGAGGATGCCGGGAACTGAGGTTTGAAGTCTCTGGCGGGAGATAGTGAGCGGTAATCGCCGTGTTCAGTCAGTGTGTGTGTGTGCTCGGACCGATCTCTTCCCGCCATGGCCGCCCGGACACCCCGCAAGAGGAAGTACAGCTCCGCCACTGGAGACGGGTGAGAGGGATGGGGGGACATTGTTATCTCATACAGTATATAGATTTACACTGTCTGGTAATACATAGCTAGTATGTTCAGCAACTACAATTCCCAGCGTGACCCGAGGATCCGTGGGGGGATCTGGAGGAGTTTTTATTTATTTTATTTTTAATTTTTTTTAAATTATTTTGTATTCTCATATGATTGTTCTGTAATGAGTTGCAGTTCTCAGGGGGACCCATAGGTGGCGGTGTAGTACACGGAGCAGATTACAGTAGCTGTCACTGTTGCTATCATGTAATGGACTGCAGTTCTCAGGGGGACCATAGGTGGCGGTGTAGTACACAGAGCAGATTACAGTAGCTGTCACTAGTGCTATCATGTAATGGACTGCAGTTCTCAGGGGGACTATAGGTGGCAGTGTTGTACGCAGATCTGATTACAGTAGCTGTCACTAGTGCTATCATGTAATGGACTGCAGTTCTCAGGGGGACTATAGGTGGCAGTGTTGTACGCAGATCTGATTACAGTAGCTGTCACTAGTGCTATCATGTAATGGACTGCAGTTCTCAGGGGGACTATAGGTGGCAGTGTTGTACGCAGATCTGATTACAGTAGCTGTCACTAGTGCTATCGTTATGTAATAGTAATGGACTGCAGTTCTCAGGGGGACCCATAGGTGGCAGTGTTGTACGCAGATCTGATTACAGTAGCTGTCACTAGTGCTATCGTTATGTAATAGTAATGGACTGCAGTTCTCAGGGGGACCCATAGGTGGCAGTGTTGTACGCAGATCTGATTACAGTAGCTGTCACTAGTGCTATCGTTATGTAATAGTAATGGACTGCAGTTCTCAGGGGGACCATAGGTGGCGGTGAAGTACACGGAGCAGATTACAGTAGCTGTCACTGTTGCTATCATGTAATGGACTGCAGTTCTCAGGGGGACCATAGGTGGCGGTGTAGTACACAGAGCTGATTACAGTAGCTGCCACTAGTGCTATCGTTATGTAATAGTAATGGACTGCAGTTTTCAGGGGGGACCCATAGGTGGTGGTGTTGTACACAGAGCTGATTACTGTAGCTGTCACTAGTTCCATCGTTATGTAATAGTAATGAACTGCAGTTCTCAGGGGGACCATAGGTGGTGGTGTTGTACACAGATCTGATTACAGTAGCTGTCACTAGTGCTATCGTTATGTAATAGTAAGGCCCCTTTCACACTGGGGCGGTGGGGGCGTCGGCGGTACAACAGCGCTATTTTTAGCGCTGCTGTACCGTCGTTCTTGCAGCGGTATTCGGCCGCTAGCGGTGCGGTTTTAACCCCCTGCTGGCGGCCGAAAAAAGGGTTAAAATCCCTCGTACAGCGCAGCTATAGCCGCGGTATAACCGCGCTGTCCCATTGATTTCAATGGGCAGGAGCGGTGAATACACCGCTCCTTCACCGCTCCAAAAAAGCGGTTTGCAGGACTTTTTTCACCGCCCTGCCTGCGCACCGCTTCAGTGTGAAAGCCCTCGGGCTTTCACACTGAACAAACAGCGGAGGCTGTTTAGGGGCGGTTTGCAGGCGGTATTTTTAGCGCAATACCGCCTGCAAACCGCCCCAGTGTGAAAGGGGTCTAATGGACTGCAGTTTTCAGGGGGGACCCATAGGTGGCGGTGTAGTACACGGAGCTGATTATAGTAGCTGCCACTAGTTCCATCGTTATGTAATAGTAATGGACTGCAGTTCTCAGGGGGACCCATAGGTGGCAGTGTTGTACGCAGATCTGATTACAGTAGCTGCCACTAGTTCCATCGTTATGTAATAGTAATGGACTGCAGTTCTCAGGGGGACCATAGGTGGCAGTGTTGTACGCAGATCTGATTACAGTAGCTGTCACTAGTGCTATCGTTATCTAATAGTAATGGACTGCAGTTTTCAGGGGGGACCATAGGTGGCGGTGTAGTACATGGAGCTGATTACAGTAGCTGTCACTAGTGCTATCGTTATCTAATAGTAATGGACTGCAGTTTTCAGGGGGGACCATAGGTGGCGGTGTAGTACATGGAGCTGATTACAGTAGCTGCCACTAGTGCTATCGTTATGTAATAGTAATGGACTGCAGTTCTCAGGGGGGACCATAGGTGGCGGTGCTGCGCTCCAAGTGATGATAAAAAAAGTATAAAAGTGCTAAGTGTTCAAAATGATAGACTCCAAAGTATTCAAATTCATACACTTCAAAAAAACACAATATAAATGCAAAATAATAGTAGACAATCTAAAGCGCTAAGTACTCAAAATTAGATGGATGATAAACTTCCAATGTGCAATATAGGGGCGACTTGTACAAAGGAAAAGCATCCAAATCGAGGCTATCCTAAACAGAATAAGGGCCCTTTCACATGGACGTGTCCGGGCTCCACTTTGCTCAGCGGGGATCGCTTGGTCACCCATAGACTTACTATAGGGCTTCCGTTGTCGGCTGTGTCCTCTGCACCCGCTGCTGACAGCTCAGCGTGGGACAAGACTCGCAAAAATGTATAGCGATTGCTTCTTTACAGGGCTAGATAGGTTAATGTTAGATCATGGATGTCTGGAGATGTAGAGATGTTAGGGTGGACTTATACTTTAATACCTGGTGTTGACAGGTACCGGCTCCCACTTCCGCTTGAATTGACTGGGCAACGCGAGAAAAAGTCTTCCTCCTCACACATGCGCACCAGGCAGCTGGCTGTCACATAGGTACTCACATAAAAGCAAATAAATAGAGTAAAAACAAAAAAGAGCAGCGAGCGGAAGAAGCAGACGACTCCCTGATGAAGTCACGTGATCGTGACGATACGCGTCGGAATAGACGGGCACCGGAAATGTGAGGGTGCGAGCTTGCTGCTCGTTTTGTTTTTACTCTATTTACCTGCTTTTATGGGAGTACCTACCTTGGCTGTAATCAAACACCTAGTTTTTACATACTTCACTATTGGGGTCCCCCGTTCTCTTTCTCTATATTATTGTTGTGTCTATCTAGGAGGATTTCTACCGCTATTGATTTATATAAAAGGAGATATATTCTAATGAGAAGCATCCACCAGGACACCAGGCTCCATAGATATTGCCATCTAGAAGAAATTCTTAGGGTGACCTACTGCAGGACCCCGGAATTCCGGATTACCTCCTGGCTATTTCACGCCGTTACCTTACAGCGGTAAGGAGCCATTGCACCCCGAGGTGTGACTGCACTGAAGGAAAAAAAATCACCAATTCACACCATAACAACACATTGGGGGTTGATTTACTAAAGGCCAATAGACTGTGCACTCTGCAAGTGCAATTGCTCTAGAGCTTAGTAAATGAGGTAAAGGTTCAATTTGCAAAGAGAACTCTTTACCAATTACATGCAAGGAAAATAAAAATACAATTTTATTTTGCTTGTACATGATTGGATGATGGAAGCACAACTGAACTTTGCAAAGTGCACAGAGTATTTGTCTTACACTGTGCCAGCTGGTGGATGTTAGAGACGTTGTGCTCCTCCACCTTCTGTTTGAAGATGCCCCACAGATGATCAATAGGGTTTAGGTCTGGAGACATGCTTGGCCAGTCCATCACCTTTACCCTCAGCTTCTTTAGCAAGGCAGTGGTCATCTTAGAGGTGTGTTTGGGGTCGTTATCATGTTGGAATACTGCCCTGCAGCCCAGTCTCTGAAGGGAGGGGATCATGCTCTGCTTCAGTATGTCACAGTACATGTTGGCATTCATGGTTCCCTCAATGATCTGTAGCTCCCCAGTTCCGGCAGCACTCATGCAGTCCCAGACCATGACACTCCCACCACCATGCTTGACTGTAGGCAAGACACACTTGTCTTTTTATTCCTCACCTGGTTGCCACCACACACGCTTGACACCATCTGAACCAAATAAGTTTATCTTGGTCTCATCAGAGCACAGGACATGGTTCCAGTAATCCATGTCCTTAGTCTGCTTGTCTTTAGCAAACTGTTTGCAGGCTTTCTTGTGGATTATCTTTAGAAGAGGCTTCCTTCTGGGATGACAGCCATTCAGACCAATTTGATGCAGTGTGCAGCGTATGGTCTGAGCACTGACAGGCTGAACCCCCACCCCTTCAACCTCTGCAGCAATGCTGGCAGCACTCATATGTCTGTTTCCCAAAGACAACCTCTGGATATGACACTGAGCACGTGCACTCAACTTCTTTGGTTGACCTTATGAGGCCTGTTCTGAGTGGAACCTGTCCTGTTAAACCGCTGTATGGTCTTGGCCACCATGCTGCAGCTCAGTTTCAGGGTCTTGGCAATCTTCTTATAACCTAGGCCATCTTTATGTAGAGCAACAATTCTTTTTTTCAGATTCTCAGAGTTCTTTGCCATGAGGTGCCATGTTGAACTTCCAGTGACCAGTATGAGAGTGAGAGCGATAACACCAAATTAAACACACCTGCTCCCCATTCACACCTGAGACCTTGTAACACTAACGAGTCTCATGACACCGGGGAGGGAAAATGGCTAATTGGGCCCAATTTAGACATTTTCACTTAGGGGTGTACTCACTTTTGTTGCCAGCGGTTTAGACATTAATGGCTGTGTGTTGAGTTATTTTGAGAGGACAGCAAATTTACACTGTTATACAAGCTGTACACTCAGATTAGTTGCCTGCCGCATGCAGCTCAGACTGATTGTTGAGTGTATGTTAACCACCTGCCGCCCGCCACATAGCAAACTGACGGCGGCAAAGTGGTTGATAAATCCTGTCATGACGTCGCCAGGATATCAAGCCACTGCGCGCCCCCGGGAGCACGCATCACAGCAATCGTTGTTGTGGAGTGTCAGTCTTACACACTGCAACACCGGTCTAGGTAAAGAGGATGCCCACACTGGACCACCAGGGACGCCCTCCACTAGTCACCACCAGGTATGCCACCCATGGCCACCAGGGATAACAATCAGTGCCCACAATGGATGTCTGCCAATCAGTGATGCCCATCAGTAGCATCATTAGTGCACTTCATCAGTGCCCGTCAGTGCAGCCCCATCAGTGAAGGAGAAAGCTTACTTATTCACAAAGTTTTGTAACAGAAACAGAAAAAAATTTTCTTCAAAATTTTCGGTCTTTTTTTATTTGTTTAGCAGAAAATAAAAACCGCAGAGGTGATCAAATACCACCAAAAAGAGAACTCTATTTGTGGGAAGAAAATGATAAAAATTTAGTTGGTACAGTGTAGCATGACAGCGCAATTGTCATTCAAAGTGCGCCAGCGCTGAAAGCTGAAAATTGGTCTGGGCAGGAAGATGTAGAAGTGTCCTGTATTGAAGTGGTTAATGACCCCTCACAATCACTTTGCAAAACTTTGAAATGAATCGATTTACTATCTTCATCAGTCAGCCAGCCGATTATTTGACCTGCATACAGAACGCATTATTTGTTTACATATCATGTATTACAGTGCAGCACACATACAGCTCAGTACACCGTCTATACATGTCAGTAAGTCAGTCCTGGGCAGGAAGTGAGTGGTTCTAAAGGCCACAATTTTTTTTTATACAGTATATTTCTCCTCTAATAGTATATACAGTATATTTCTCCTCTAATAGTATATACAGTATATTTCTCCTCTAATAGTATATACAGTATATTTCTCCTCTAATAGTATATACAGTATATATCTCCTCTAATACTATATACAGTATATCTCTCCTCTAATGGTGTATACAGTATATCTCTCCTCTAATGGTGTATACGGTGTATCTCTCCTCTAATGGTGTATACGGTGTATCTCTCCTCCAATGGCGTGTACGGTGTATCTCTCCTCCAATGGCGTGTACGGTGTATCTCTCCTCCAATGGCGTGTACGGTGTATCTCTCCTCTAATGGCGTATACGGTGTATCTCTCCTCCAATGGCGTGTACGGTGTATCTCTCCTCCAATGGCGTGTACGGTGTATCTCTCCTCCAATGGCGTGTACGGTGTATCTCTCCTCCAATGGCGTGTACGGTGTATCTCTCCTCCAATGGCGTGTACGGTGTATCTCTCCTCCAATGGCGTGTACGGTGTATCTCTCCTCCAATGGCGTGTACGGTGTATCTCTCCTCCAATGGCGTGTACGGTGTATCTCTCCTCCAATGGCGTGTACGGTGTATCTCTCCTCCAATGGCGTGTACGGTGTATCTCTCCTCCAATGGCGTGTACGGTGTATCTCTCCTCTAATGGCGTGTACGGTGTATCTCTCCTCTAATGACGTGTACGGTGTATCTCTCCTCTAATGGCGTGTACGGTGTATCTCTCCTCTAATGGCGTGTACGGTGTATCTCTCCTCTAATGACGTGTACGGTGTATCTCTCCTCTAATGGCGTGTACGGTGTATCTCTCCTCTAATGGCGTGTACGGTGTATCTCTCCTCTAATGGCGTGTACGGTGTATCTCTCCTCTAATGACGTGTACGGTGTATCTCTCCTCTAATGGCGTGTACGGTGTATCTCTCCTCTAATGGCGTGTACGGTGTATCTCTCCTCTAATGGCGTGTACGGTGTATCTCTCCTCTAATGGCGTGTACGGTGTATCTCTCCTCTAATGGCGTGTACGGTGTATCTCTCCTCTAATGGCGTGTACGGTGTATCTCTCCTCTAATGGCGTGTACGGTGTATCTCTCCTCTAATGGCGTGTACGGTGTATCTCTCCTCTAATGGCGTCTACGGTGTATCTCTCCTCTAATAGTATATACAGTATATATCTCTTCTGTTATTCTCAGAGTATATTAGATATTTTGCTCCCTAACCATATAGTTGGTTATTTATATTTCCCACTGCATAGAGATATTTAAGAATAAATTGCCTTTTTTTTTTTTTTAAACTTTTTTTTAAACTTTACATATTAACTAAATTATACACCGTCCTTTTTTTAAGGTTATTAACTGATTAATCGAAACAATAACCAGCCAACTAATGGATTCTGAAAATATTGGTTGGTTACAGCCCTAATCTGATCCGATGGGTGTGAGCACAACCTTGCGATTTGATTCTGGTGCAGACAACAAAAAAGGTCCTGCACGATTTGGGGCCGAATGCGTTGTGAATTCAGCCATTGCAGAATTTGTATCGCACGCACATCGCATGTGATCTGCTCAGCAATGTGATATCTGTCATCACACCAGTGTGAACCGGCCCTTAAGAATGATCACAGAGGACAGAGGGCAACATTTCAGAGCCCCATCAGGATTCCTCTGTCACATGCCTGACAAAAGGCTCCTGCACGGCCACAATATGTTGTCCTCTGTGATCTTCAATAAAGAGTTTTTTTCCATAGTTCTACTTTAATCTTCAGGCCTAAAATGATATTCTACACGTGAGCAAAAACCACAAAATAGGCTCTGATAGCAAAAAGGTTTAGCCCTGGTTCACCCCCAGTGTGATCTTGTAATCAGTGAGCCGCAGATCAGTGCGATTTGGAGCTCCGATTTCATTGCAGCTGTCGACTTCCTTTAACAGACGTCAATGCAAGTCGTAATGAAATCACAAAAAAAAGTAGTGCAGGGACCTTCTGCGAAGCTGCTGCGACTGCAGTCGCAACAATTTGAACAGTTCCATTGGCGGCAATGGGGTACGACTTGTCGTGCGATTTTTTTTTTTTTTTAATTAGTCGAATCGCACTGGTGTGGACCAGGGCTAAAAAGGGGTAAGTCCACCCTTTCATGAAAAGGTGAACGACCACCAAATCCCCCGGACAGCCTTCTGGAGTGTGATGCTGGCAGTACACACATGTGAATGAGTTCTTGGGGAGAAGATCGGTGAATGCGGCACACAGAGCCGGGAACACGTCTTGGTTGCTATTTTTATCCAGGAGGAATGTAGCTGTCCAGTCTAGAGGGGAGGACCTGTTCACACCAGTGTGTGTGCGTCACATGCATTGCTACAACGCATTGCAGTGTTTTTATATTGAAAAAATTAAAAAAAACTTTATTGAGCTATTTAACCCGTTGCATAGCAGTGCATATTAATGTGCAGCACTTTATTAGTTTTATATATAACTTTATTGAATTATAAGTCCAGGTTCACATTGCTGTTAGAAATTGTACGAGTTCCGCTGAGCTCGCACGGTTCCAACCCGGCAATGCAGTCCGACTTCGGGGGAGATTTGACAGATATCTGCGCGGGTTGCTGCACAGACGTCTATACAAATCTTCACCCCACAGGAACTACTTTTGAGAATCGGTGCGTCGTGTCAGTCGGCTCCGCACCGATTCGGACGATGCAATAGCCGCGATGCGATTTGACATGCCAAATAGTACCAATGTGAACCAGGGCTTAAACGATCGACGCAGCTCATTAACACTTGTGTGAATGAGGACACCCCCAGAACCAGCACCTTCATGCAGCTTTCATAGGCCTGTCTCTGTTGGTCAGCAGGTAACATTGTTCTCATCCTTGTGCTTTACACTATGGGGGGTCGGTTAGTAGTTTTGGGGAGGTCCGTACTTTGGGTGGTCAGGTGCTGTTGTCATCCACCTATCAGACTGTGTGTGACCTCTGGGGTTGGCAGTATAGACCTCACACAAGCATTCTCTGGCAGGGAACTCTGGGAATTGTAGTTTAGCTCTCACAGGACTGTGTGCTGAGCATAGCAGGTGGAACTACAACTCCCAGAATGCCTGCGGTGAAGATTTTCTCCTTTTTTATAGGCAGTCACCCCCTCCCCCTTCCCATGCTTTGGCTTCTGCAGGCTGGTGAGTGCAGAGGGGGAGAGGAGCACTACACAGGGGGTGCAAGTACATGTCTCACAGGCTAGTGGTAGATTGTAATTAGACTACTAGGTAGGTTGCACACAGGCTGGTTGGTGGGGTAGGTTGCACACAGGCTGGTTGGTGGGGTAGGTTGCACACAAGCTGGTTGGTGGGGTAGGTTGCACACAGGCTGGTTGGTGGGGTAGGTTGCACACAGGCTGGTTGGTGGGTAGGTTGCACACAGGCTGGTTGGTGGGGTAGGTTGCACACAGGCTGGTTGGTAGGTTGTGCACAGAGATTGCTAGGTATGTAGCATGCAAGAGGCTGGTAGTGTCGAGTTGTCTTCACAGGCCATGTGCCCCATAGATCAGGATGGAAGTCTCCACCATGTACAGTCCAGGGGGGGGTCAGCAGTATATCTTGCAGTCATGGCCCATGTTCTTCCATTGGTGTATAGGAAAACTAAAGCTGCCCATACTTTATACAACTAGATTGTACAATCTCTATACAAACTTCTTTTAGATTTACCGAAATGTAATATAAAGACGTGCCTAAAGAACACATGGAATTTTATGCAATCGGGCAGACCCTCGTTGATGGTCGATCTGAAGGGCAATTGTACAATCAGATCTGCACAGTGTATGACCCATGTTTATATCGGGTGCAGAAGGGATACTCGTCTTTATATTGCTATGGTAAACAGACGATGCAATGGGAGAGATTTACTAAGGCCTGGTTCACACCTATGCGTTTTTTTTTAGTGTTTTCAGTTTTCCAGAAACACACTACAGTCCATTTACCATGGTTTCCTATGTATGTAGTTCACATCTGTGCGTTTTATGGAAAGAGACAGGGACTTTATTCTGGTTTTTGGTTCCATAGACTTCAATGGATCAAAAATGTGTATTGCAAAATGCACCCAGAATTAGGGCTGGGGAAAAAAATCGATTTAAATCTTGAATCGAGCTGAGAGGTCAAATCGATTCAAAATTTAAGCAGATCGATTTTTTTTTTTTTTTTTAGATATTTTTTTTGGTTTTTTTTCACCGCGCCGATCCTAAGGAGCTGCGGGCAGGAGTTTTTAGGTGAGGCCGCGGCCGAAGCCGGGCCTCGCCTAAAAACTCCTGCCCGCAGCTCCTCTGGACCTGTGTGGTGTCCAAAAAAAACCTCTTTTTGAATCGTGAATTGAGGTTTTTTTTTTTTTTTTTAGAAAATCGCCCAGCCCTACCTGGAATATGCAAACTGCAACCTGCATAGGTATGAACCAGGCCTCAAACTGGAGCATGCAAAATCTGGTGCAGCCGTGCATAGCAACTAATCTGCTCCCCCCCCACTGAATGCGGCTTTGAAATCGTGCAACTTCACTTGAAATCGAACAAATTCAAAGCCTCAGGCATGTCGGTGTGATTTGGCTGATATCTGTGCGGCTTCATGCAGACATGTGTATTTAAGTTGCACCTGAAATCGCCAAAAATAGTGCAGGATCCTTCTTTTTCTTTTTTTTTGTACTTCTTTTTTTGTAAACCAGTTTGAACAGTTCCATTTCCGACCATAGCGTGCAACTTGTCATGCTATTTGGACCTGTGAAAGTTGCGTTGGTTTTAGTAACTAAACCCCAAAGTGTTCTCCACAATATCGCAGCCAGTGTGAAATGTGATAGGATGAAGGTATTGCAAAGCTAAACTTTTTTCACAAAGTATAGAAATCTAAAATTGCAGCGTTGTGTAAGGAATCCATCATGGCGGAAACCCCGTCCAGTACAAGGAGATAACATAGGAGGACCTAGAAGTGTTTTACTAGACTTTTATTATTCTTCTTCTTCTTGTCATAAAGGGAAGTCTGTCAAAGCACATTGTGTATACATCATTGCTTTATGGTGGCCTGCAATGTACTAAACTTGTATTTATCTAATGCAGAGGTAAATCTAAGCAGCTCTCAACATGCAGATAATGGGGCTGATTTACTAAAACTGGAGAGTGCAAAATCATGTGCAGCTCTGCATAGAAACCAATCAGCTTCCAGGTTTCATTGTCAAAGCTTATATGAACAAGCTGAAGTTAGGAGCTGATTGGCTACCATGCCGAGCTGCACCAGATTTTGCACTCTCACGTTTTTAGTAAATCGACCCCAAAGTGTTGCAGGGAAAATGGAATCTAAAACAGAAATGCCGTTGAAGATGACCGATTTTTTTTTTTTTTTTTTTCCTTCACTGTAAGTCCTCATTCCTAGAGGAGCCGAGGCCTGTAGATGGAGGATGGGCTGAGTGTTGATGTGGCTGAAGCCTCCAGATACCTGTGTGCTCGGCTCGTTTACACCACAATCCCTGCGTTTGCTGTGCTTTTTCATTTCTCTTTGAATAATTAAAGTGGAGGGCCACCCTGAAAAAAAAAAAAAATTCACCAAAAATCCTAAAAAAAAAAAAAAAAAAAAAAATTTTGAAAAAAAAAAAAAAGTTTCTTAGTTTCTGTCATAAAATGTTTGTTTTCTCCTGCACTGATGAGGCGGCGCTGATATGTAGAATTGATGGGCACTGATGAGGCAGCACTGATATGTAGAATTGATGGGCACTGATGAGGCGGCACTGATATGTAGAATTGATGGGCACTGATGAGGCGGCACTGATATGTAGAATTGATGGGCACTGATGAGGCAGCACTGATATGTAGAATTGATGGGCACTGATAAGGCGGCACTGATATGTAGAATTGATGGGCACTGATGAGGCGGCACTGATATGTAGAATTGATGGGCACTGATGAGGCAGCACTGATATGTAGAATTGATGGGCACTGATGAGGCAGCACTGATATGTAGAATTGATGGGCACTGATGAGGCGGCACTGATATGTAGAATTGATGGGCACTGATGAGGCAGCACTGATATGTAGAATTGATGGGCACTGATGAGGCGGCACTGATATGTAGAATTGATGGGCACTGATGAGGCGGCACTGATATGTAGAATTGATGGGCACTGATGAGGCGGCACTGATATGTAGAATTGATGGGCACTGATGAGGCGGCACTGATATGTAGAATTGATGGGCACTGATGAGGCGGCACTGATATGTAGAATTGATGGGCACTGATGAGGCGGCACTGATATGTAGAATTGATGGGCACTGATGAGGCGGCACTGATATGTAGAATTGATGGGCACTGATGAGGCGGCACTGATATGTAGAATTGATGGGCACTGATGAGGCGGCACTGATATGTAGAATTGATGGGCACTGATGAGGCGGCACTGATATGTAGAATTGATGGGCACTGATGAGGCGGCACTGATATGTAGAATTGATGGGCACTGATGAGGCGGCACTGATATGTAGAATTGATGGGCACTGATGAGGCGGCACTGATATGTAGAATTGATGGGCACTGATGAGGCGGCACTGATATGTAGAATTGATGGGCACTGATGAGGCGGCACTGATATGTAGAATTGATGGGCACTGATGAGGCGGCACTGATATGTAGAATTGATGGGCACTGATGAGGCGGCGCTGATATGTAGAATTGATGGGCACTGATGAGGCGGCACTGATATGTAGAATTGATGGGCACTGATGAGGCGGCACTGATATGTAGAATTGATGGGCACTGATGAGGCGGCGCTGATATGTAGAATTGATGGGCACTGATGAGGTGGCGCTGATGGGCAGCAATAGGTGTTACTGTGATGGGCACCGAGACTTTATTGAGGGGGCACTACTGGCAGCTGTTGGGCACTGATTGGCACATCTGATGGGGGGCTGCGCTGATAATCAATGTTCTGATTATCAGCACAGACCCCCCCCCCCCCCCCACTCCGGACAGGGAGAGCAGCAGATTGGCTCTCCCTGTCAGTGCAAACCGAGGATGTCAGTCTGCCGTATAGACCGGGCGGGAAGTGGTTATCCACTTCAGGCCCAGAAGACCATTTTTTGTGATACAGCACTGCGTTATTTTAACTGACAATTGCGCGGTCATGTGATGCCGTACCCAAATAAAATTGATGTATTTTTTTTTCCCCACAACTAGAGCTTTCTATTGTTAGTATTTAATCACCCCTGCCATTTTTTTTTTTTTTTTTTTTTGTGCACTATAAACAAAGGCTGACCATTTTGAGAAAAAAAAAATATATTTTTTACTTACTGCTATAAAACATTCCCAATAATTGAAAAAAAAAATCTAATTTCTTCATCAGTTTAGGCCAATTTGGATTCTGCTACATATTTTTGGTAAGAAAAATCCCAATAAGCGTATAGTGATTGGTTTACGCAAAAGTTATAGTGTCTACAAACTGCGGGATAGATTTATGAACTTTTTCTTTTTTTTTTTTTTTTTTTTTTTAGTTTTCTTGTTTACTAGTAATGGTGACAATCAGCGATTTTTAGTGGGACCGTGGCAGACATATCTGACACTAAGTGACACCAATAGAGTGATCAGTGCTAAAAAAAAAAAAAAAAAAGCACTATCACTGTATAAATGACACTGGCAGGGAAGTAGTTAACATAAGGGGTGATCAAAGGGTTAACTGTTCCCTATGAGTGCTTTCTTACTGACTCTAGGAAGAGACACCTCTGTGCAGGAATCTCCATCTTCCTGACAGAACGGTGGTCTGCCTTGTTTACATAGGAAGACTGCCGTTTTGTGTCTTTTAGTGAGCGATCGCGGGTGATCCAGACCCGCTGATTGGCTCCCGCTGTGTCCAATCACAGCAGGAGCGTGGCTCCAGTAGAACGCGCACACCCAGAGCCGATGGGAGATATTTTATACAGGTACATGATTTTGCACTGAAGGGCCACCCTGCTGCAGTATATGTACGTGGGGTGTGTTTGTTTTGTTTGTTTTTTTATTTTTACCAAGTTTTGTTCACATGTGTTTGCAGTATGTTAATGTGCAGAAAGATGCAGTATGCTGGACTTTTGTTTCGTTTTCTTTTTTTGCACATAACAGCACTTCATTGATGTAAACTGGGCTCATTGAAATACATAAATATTTTTTCTTGCATATGTGTTTTATGCTGCGTTTTTACTGTGTTTATATGTCATTTACAGTGGGGGGGAGGAGTATTTGATCCCCTGCTGATTTTGTACGTTTGCCCACTGACAAAGAAATGATCCGTCTATAATTTTAACGGTAGGTTTATTTTAAACGGTGAGAGACAAAATAACAAAAATATCCAGAAAAACACATTTCAAAAAAAGTTATAAATTGATTTGCATTTTAACCACTTAAGCCCCGGGCCATTTGGCTGGCCAAAGACCAGAGCACTTTTTGCAATTCGGCACTGCGCCGCTTTAACTGACAATTGCGCGGTCGTGCGACGTGGCTCCCAAACAACATTGACGACCTTTTTTTTTTTTTTTCCCCACAAATAGAGATTTCTTTTGGTGGTATTTGATCATCTCTGCGGTTTTTATTTTTTGCGCTATGAACAATAAAAGAGCGACAATTTTGAAAAAAAAAGCTATATTTTTTACTTTTTGCTATGATAAATATCCCCAAAAAATATATAAAAAAACATTTTTTTCCCTCAGTTTAGGCTGTTACGTATTCTTCTACATATTTTTGGAAAAAAAAAAAATGCTATAAGCGTTTATTGGTTTGCGCAAAAGTTATAGCGTTCACAAAATAGGGGATTGTTTTATGGCATTTTTATTAATAATTTTTTTTTTTTACTAGTAATGGCGGCGATCTGCGATTTTTATCGTGACTGCGACATTATGGTGGACACATCGGACAATTTTGACACATTTTTGGGACCATTTTCATTTTTACAGCGATTAGTGCGATTAAATTGCACTGATTACTGTAAAAATGACACTGGCAGTGAAGGTGTTCACCACTAGGGGGCTAGGGAAGGGTTAAGTGTGTCCTAGGGAGTGATTCTAACTGGGGGGGGGGGGCTGTGTGTGACATGTCACTGATCATAGCTCCCGATCACAGGGAGCAGAGATCAGTGACAGTGTCAGTAGGCAGAACGGGGAGATGCTTGTTTACATTCGCATCTCCCCGTTCTTCCTTTTCGTGAGACGACCGCGGTCGGACTTGCGGAGCTCGTACAGGTACGCCCATTTGCCTGTCCGTGCCATTCTGCCGACATACATCGGTGTGCGCCAGTCGTTATGTGGTTAATGAGTGAAATAAGTATTTGACGCCTTCACAAAACATGACTTAGTACTTGGTGGCAAAACCCTTGTTGGCAATCACAGAGGTCAGATGTTTCTTGTAGTTGGCCACCAGGCTTGCACACATCTCAGGAGGGATTTTGTCCCACTGCTCTTTGCAGATCCTCTCCAAGTCATTAAGGTTTTGAGGCTGACGTTTGGTAACTCGAACCTTCAGCTCCCGCCACATATTTTCTATGGGGTTAAGGTCTGGAGACTGGCCAGGCCACTCCAGGACTTTAGTATGCTTCTTCTTGCGCCACTCCTACATTGCCATGGTAGTGTGTTTTGGGTCATTGTCATGCTGGAATACCCATCCACAACCCATTTTAAATGCCCTGACTGAGAGGTGGTTCTCGCCCAAGATTTGACGGTACACGGCCCTGTCCATCGTCCCTTTGATGCGGTGAAGTTGTCCTGTTCCCATAGCAGAAAAACACCCCCAAAGCATAACATTTCCACTTCCATGTTTGACAGGGGGGATAGTGTTCTTGGGGTCATAGGCAGCATTCTTCCTCCTCCTCATCTAAACACGGCGAGTTGAGTTGATGCCAAAGAGCTCGATTTTGGTCTCATCTGACCACAACACTTTCACCCAGTTCTCCTCTGAATCATTCAGATGTTAATTAGCAAACTTCAGATGGACCTGTACATGTGTGTTCTTGAGCAGGGGGGACCTTGCGGGCGCTGCAGGATTTCGGTCCTTCACAGTGTAGTGTGTTACCAATTGTTTTCTTGGTGACTATGGTCCCAGCTGCCTTGAGATCTTTGACCAGGGCTGATTCCTCACCGTTCTCATGATCCTTGAAATTCAACAAGGTGAGATCTTGCATGGAGCCCCCAGACCGAGGGAGATTGACAGTTATTTTGTGTTTAACCTGCAAAAAATCGCACCAACTTTTGTCACCCTCTCACCAAGCTGCTTGGCGATGGTCTTGTAGCCCATTCCAGCCTTTTGTAGGTCTTCAATCTTGTCCCTGACATCCTTGGACAGCTCTTTGGTCTTGGCCATAGTGGAGATGGAATCTGCTTCTGTAGACAAGTGTCTTTTATACAGTTAACAAGCTGAGATTAGGAGCACCCCCTTTAAGAGAGTTCTAATCTCAGCTCGTTACCTGTATAGAAGACACCTGGGAGCCAGAAATCTTGCCGATTGATAGGGGATCAAATACTTATTTCACTCATTAAGATGCAAATCAATTTATAACTTTTTTTTTTATGGATGTTTTTCTTCTGTCTCACTGTTAAAATAAACCTACCATTAAAATTATAGACTGATCATTTTTGTCAGTGGGCAAATGTAAAAAATCAGCAGGGGATCAAATACTTTTTCCCTCACTGTTTGTAGCGCTTGAGTCGGCCTCAACCCGATAGAACACCTTTGGGATGAATTAGAGCGGAGACACTGAGCCAGGCCTTCTCGTCCACCGCAGTGCCTGACCTCACAAATGCACTTCTGGAAGAATGGTCAAACACTCCCATAGACACACTTCTATACCTTGTGGACTCCCAGAAGAGTTGTAGCTGCAAAGGGTGGGCCAACTCAATATTGAACCCTACGGACTAAGACTGGGATGCCATTGAAGTTCACGTGTGTGTAAAGGCAGGTGCCCCAATACCTTTGGCAATATAGTGTATATACCTGGTCCTGCCTTTCCGGGCAGGGGATGCGAACGTGCGCCGCCGCCGGCTCGCTCCTGCTGTGATTACACACAGTGGGAGCCGATCAGCGGGTATGGCGGACTCTGTCTGCTGGCACCTGCCGATCAGCAGTCTACCTATGTAAACAAGGGAGATTGCGGTTCTGTCAGGAGGGAAGGCAGTGATCCTGTGTCTCTGCAGAGCACCTCCCACACAGTAACCAAGCACGGGTTAGGCACACATTTCAGCCTTTGATCTCCCCTGATGTTAACCCCTTCCCAACCAGTGTCAGTTCAGTGACAGTGCATATTTTTTTAGCACTGATCACTGTATAAGTGTCACTGCTTCCCACAAAGTGTCACTGTCTGACTGTCTGCCGCAATATCGCAGTCCCGCTATAAGTTGCTGATCACCGCCATTACTAGTAAGGAAAAAAAATTATCTATCGATAGATATCCCATAGTTTGTAGACGCTATAATTTTTGCGCAAACCAATCAATATACGCTTATTGGGCTTATACATTAAAGCTAAACTGCAGGTATATATTTTATTATATAGTTATTTTACATTGGTCCAGCGTGGACCTAACCTAAGTACACATATCCCATATCTGTGGGATCCTTGTGGAAGCTGGAAATCGCTGTAGTTGTCACAGCTATTTCAGTGAACCATGCCGTCTTCCGGGTCTAGTGCCAAGCAGCTTTCCTGCTGCATGGTAAAGACGGGGTCGTTCCACTTGGCACAAGTGCCATTCACAGAGTAGTTTCATTTTTCTAAATGCAAACAAGGTGTTCTCTGATTGGACTAGTTTTAGATTGCAACGTCACCATCTTGCATCTCCACCACATTCAATCAAAGAATGCTTTTGTATTAAGAAAAATGCATGGTGTTGCTGGAATGTAGATGACCCTGAGGACTTCAAAGAATGCCATGGTTGACATAGAGCTGCCTGTATATATTTATTTGGGGGTTTATATATTTGTTTCAACAATTCTATTTTTTGTTTCCTGTCATCAGACGTTGGTCGTCATTTGGGACCCCTATCAAGAAGTTGATAGTGGACTGCAGCGTTGTCCTAACTCCCCTCCAACCCAGGAACTCCAATAAGAGCCACGTCATGAAACGTGCGCCCACACTGGCCTACACCACTATCAAAGATCCCAAGGAGAAGGAGAATTTTGGGGCCTCTCCTGTGAAGTCCAGCGTGGCCAGGAAGCTTCTTGTCTCTCCTCCAGCAGAGAAGGATATGGAGAATGATGCCTACGCCTTTCCACCGCTGAGGTCACCCACCTCTGCACAGAAGGCCATGATGCCGGCCAAGTCTTTCTACAAGAAGGGTGCTTTGTACGTTGGCCTGTTGGAGAGAAAACTGATCAAGGAAACCAAGTCTAAGGGTGGTGTGGTCTCCTCGCCTTCGGCCAACAACAGAATAAAGAGTCTCAAGGGGAAAGATTCTTTGAAGTACACAAAAACCAAAAAGCCACCAAGTCAGAAAAAGAGGGCTCCTAGTCAAGGGGTACCATCCCCCAAAACGGAGAAGAAGATGGAGGGAAAAGAGACTCCCTCACCAGTGGCCACAGAGAGCCATGCCCCCAGTCCCCAGAAGAGCGCTATCTTGGGATTAAAAGTGAAACAGAGGCCCAAACTCACGATGGGAGCAGCTTTTTTTGCTACCAGTAAACGGCCCTATTCGTCACGCAAACTTCCCGCTCACATCAAGTTCCCTTCGTCCTCCAAGCCAAAACCCTCACTGCAGAGCAGCGCTCAAAGTACAGGTTCGCTTCCCAGTTCTGATGAGAAGGTGAAGAAGAGCGCTAGTCTGGAGAGAATGTCAAGTGAAGAGAAGGGCACTGAAATCATCAAAACTAGTGACCCGAAGGATGAGAAACCAAAGAGCGGAGACATCCTGGTTCCTCAACCAAAAGTCACAAAACGATCCCAACCTTCCAGGCAAGATGATACGGAGTCACAGGTATGGTTTTCAATTTTTTTTTTTTTTAATTTGCTGTAAGCTTTGAGGCTTGCAATCTAGAGCTAAATGTAATTGGTCAGGATTATTCATGGTTCTTCTGCCCTGAATAGAGAGGTTTTTTTCAAAGCCATGTCTGGTGAGGCTCACCACCAGGCCTCATAGAAAACAGTTGTTGTATATCTCTCACCTAGGGTTGTCCCGATACCGATACTAGTATCGGTATCGGCACCGATACCGAGCATTTGCCCAAGTACTTGTACTCGGGCAAATGCTCCCGATGCTTCCCCCGATACCTAGAGGACAGCTGTGATCGGCGTGTGGGGGAGTTACAAGATTTTCCCCCAGCGGCTTTCACCAGCTTTAGTGACATACAGCAGTGATCGCTCACAGCTGACTGTCACTGCATCCTCCTCCATGCCCCCTCTGTTCCTCTGTGCCTCTCCGCTGTCCCCCTCCGTTCCTCTCTCCTTATCTGTCCCCCTCCGTACTCCCCCTTCGTTCCTCTCTCCTTATCTGTCCCCCACCGTTCTCCCCCTCCGTTCCTCTCTCCTTATCTGTCCCCCTCCGTTCTCCCCCTCCGTTCCTCTCTCCTTATCTGTCCCCCTCCGTTCTCCCCCTCCGTTCCTCTCTCCTTATCTGTCCCCCTCCGTTCTCCCCCTTCGTTCCTCTCTCCTTATCTGTCCCCCTCCGTTCTCCCCCTCCGTTCCTCTCTCCTTATCTGTCCCCCTCCGTTCTCCCCCTCCGTTCCTCTCTCCTTATCTGTCCCCTCCGTTCTCCCCCTCCGTTCCTCTCTCCTTATCTGTCCCCCTCCGTTCTCCCCCTCCGTTCCTCTCTCCTTATCTGTCCCCCACCGTTCTCCCCCTCCGTTCCTCTCTCCTTATCTGTCCCCCACCGTTCTCCCCCTCCGTTCCTCTCTCCTTATCTGTCCCCCTCCGTTCTCCCCCTCCGTTCCTCTCTCCTTATCTGTCCCCCTCCGTTCTCCCCCTCCGTTCCTCTCTCCTTATCTGTCCCCCTCCGTTCTCCCCCTCCGTTCCTCTCTCCTTATCTGTCCCCCTCCGTTCTCCCCCTCCGTTCCTCTCTCCTTATCTGTCCACTGCATTCCTCTCTCCTTATCTGTCCCCTCTGTTCTCCCCCTCAGTTCCTCCGTCTTCCCCCTCCTTCCTTTGTGTATGGATAGAGTCAGCTGACTCTGTCCATTCACATAACTGAAACATTGTAATCTCCTGTGATTATGATGTGTCAGTTTATGAATGGAGAGAAGCCGCTGTCTTCTCTCCATTCATTCTCAGTGCAGCTGAGGCTGCAGAGAAAGGGACTGGGGAATCTCTATCCTCTGTCTCTTTCTCTGTCTCAAGGGGGAGATATCAGAGGTCTGTTAAGACCCCTGATATCTCACCTAAGCCCCCCAAAAGGGCTGATTAAAAAAACAAAACAAAAAAAAAAACAATAAAGAATAAAAAAATTTTATTGTAAAAAATAAAAATTGTAAAAAAAAAAACAAAAAAAACACACACACATACAACGTTCACCCCCCCCCCCCCCAAGAAAAATAGCAAAAAAAAAACTGTCACGTGACATTAAAAAAAAGTATCGGTAATCGGTATCGGCGAGTACTTGAAAAAAAGTATCGGTACTTGTACTCGGTCCTAAAAAAGTGGTATCGGGACAACCCTACTCTCACCTGAAGTCTTCATTGGCTGCCACAGCTCAACTGCAGTGCATAAACCACTTCAGCTCCAGGCCTTTTCTGGTCAGTATTGATAGATACATATATGTATATGTATATATATATATATATATGTATATGTATGTGTGTATATATATATATATATATATATATATATATATATATTTTTTTTTTTTAAAGCAGAGGCCCTAGAGAATACATTGGTGGGTGTTGAAAATTTTTTTTTTTATGTCACGGTATATTTGTGCAGCGGTTTTCAAACACAGTTTTTTTGGGGGAAAATGCACTTTTTTTTTTTTAATTTTAATGCAAAAAAAAAAACAATACATAACCCAATTTTTTGTAAATGATAAAAGATGTTACGCCGAGTAAATGGATGTCGAACATGTCACACTTTAAAATTGCACATGCCTGTGTACCTGCAACAAACAGTGTCAATTTTTACTAGCTGTTGGTGACGCTTTAAATGCCTTTTCAGGTTACCACTAGGGCTGCAACTAACGATTATTTTCATAATCGATTAGTTGGCCGATTATTGTTTCGATTAATCGGTTGATAAGCTGATAAAAAAAAAAGTGTGTATAATTTAGTTAATATGTAAAGTTTTTTAAAAAAGGGCAATTTATTCTTAAATATCTCTATGCAGTGGTAAATATAAATAACTATATGGTTAGGGAGCAAAATATCTAATCCACTCTGAGAATAACAGACAGAAGAGATATACTGTATATAATTTTAGAGGATATATATTATTAAAAGGGTGAATCTGGTAAATATCATCAGACTCAGATCAATTTAAAAAACAAACAATGTCTTCCTTAAAAAAAAAAAATTGCATTTTAAGAACGTTAGATCGATTTTCTAATCGTTAGTGGGGTCAAATTGACATTCATTTTCATCCACAGTGACAATTTGGAAATAATAGAAAACTTCTTGGTCAAAGGAATTTTTCAGACAGTGTATGTGGTTTTCGTTCATTTTAAAAACACAATGTTAAAAACAAGTGAAAATTTCAAACATTCTTTCATTCAGCGAATGTACAAAGACTTTTCGTCATTTTTTTTTACTGTAGAACTGTGAAAGTAACATTTACAGTAGCGATTATTTGCTCATTTTGTACTATAAAAGGCTCAATTTAATTTTTTTGAACCCCATTATGTTACTGGCCGATTAATCGATTATGAAAATAGTAATCGATTATTTTCATAATCGATTAGTTGTCGATTAATCGATTAGTTGTTTCAGCCCTAGTTACCACTTCAGATTTACAGAGATTTCTGTCCCATGATCTGACCTTTTGCGGTGATATCTCATGTGCGGACGGACATATGCATTCGCCTTTGCTTTTTTTATTTTTTTTTTATTTTAAACTCGCTTTTAATTTATTTTTTATTTTTTTTATCACTTTTTTCTTATAAGGAATTCCTTGTAATAGAAATAAGGAAAGACGGGTCCTCCTTTTATGGGTCGGGTCTGCAAGACGCTAAATCTCTTCTCTACCTTTTTAAAAGTAAAATATTTTTTAAAAAAGTGATCTCTTTACTAAAAATAATAAAAACAAAAAACTTACTTTACTTCCGCCCTTAATGTCACTCCAGTCCTCCAAAGTCATAGAGGTGATCTGGTCTGTCCACCTCCATGACCAGCCCGCACGAACGTTTGGATCGTTTCCCGGGCTAGCTGGTAAGAGCTCTAAGCCAGAGTAACACGGGAGGGGGGATGGAAGGGTTTAACGTCCCCTCCTGCCGCTTTCAAAAGCTATCCAGCGGCTAATCAGCCACTTGGATCCCCTTTTATGAGAAACAGAATCGCTGGTTAAAAAAATAGACTTGGGCTTCAACCATAACCCCCCCCTTCAAAGCCGCAACATAAATAATATATTGGAGTTGGTCATTTTCTAGACGTCCATTGAGGGACAGAGGAAGTCATTCACCTTCAGGTTATACTATCGCCTATGTGAGGATTAGACACTGGCAGACAGAAAAAAAAGTGGGGCCAGCTAGTGCTAGTAAAAATAGGTTGAAGTCCACATTTAAGGCCAGTTCACACCATAAATCGCACAGGAACGCACTGATTCACACGTGGGGTGCAGTGCAATTTCAGACCATTCATTTTATCGCGTTGGACCGCGATCGAAGTAGTGCATGCAATACTAAAAAACGCACAGCAACTAGATCACATGGTGCTACTGTATCATGTGATCTGGTGCAAGCAGACACTGCATTTGCTACCTGTGTTTGGGGTATCGTTAAGTTAACATTGATACCCGCTGCATGGAAGGCTTTCCTGTACCCTGTTCTGGTGTAAACTGGCACTAAATGCCCTTTTTTTTTTTTTAAATGATTTCCTGCCATGACAGGTGTACTTGCTGGGCGCGCTCTATGGTCTGTGTGTATCCTCGGCTCCATACAGTATACAATGCTGTATTCAGCAGTGACACTGGGACTTCCTTTCCAACTTCCAGAATGAGCTGCTCAGACATTAACTGGAAGCTTTGTATTCTATGAAAAAAATACAAAGCTCTCATTGGCTGAGGCAAGTGGATGATGACATCGTGATCTCTGCCTCAGTCAGAGGAAGCTTTGTATTCATTCATAAGATACAAGCTTCCCATGAATGACTGAGGAGCTCTCAGCCCGAATCTATTTTGTTCCCCGTTCTGCTGCCAGAAAGCAGTGCTGTATAAGAGCTGCGCAAAAGTTATCACATTTACAAACTATGGAATATTTTTATTTATTTTTTTTTGCTAGTAATGGCAGCGATCAACGATCTTTAGCAGGACCGCGACATTGCAACGGACAAATCGAACACCTAACTGACATTTTTGACACTTTTTTTTTTTTTTGGGGACCAGTCACACTAATACAGTGATCAGTGCTAAAAATATGCACTGTTACTGTACTAATGACACTGGCAGGGAAGGGGTTAACACCAGGGGCGATCAAAGGGTTAAGTGTGCTCCTAGGGGATGCTTGCTAACTGTGTGGGGGATGGACTGACTGGGTGAAGACAGAGATCCGTGTTCCTGCTCAGCAGAAACACAAGATCTCCATCTTCTCCCCCTGTCAGAACGGTGATCTGTCTTGTTTACATAGGCAGATCGCCGTTCAGCGTCTCCTGCGAATGATTGCGGGTGGCCGTCGGACATTGACGTTGGTAGTCAGCGTGCGCGCTCCCCCAGTGTCTATTGCACAAAATGATGTACAGGTACGTTGTTTTGTGCACTAGAGCCGACCTGCCGCAGTACATCTACGGTAGGCAGTTGACAAGTGATTAAAGGGACAAAGGGTAAGTTCACCTCCTACAGACAACTCTGTATGGTGAACTCACACAGGTCCCTCTCCTCGCCCCCCCAGGTCCTGCTGACCTGGACCGCCGCAGTCTCCGGTTCTAAGCCCCGGTATATCCGCGCCAGGTGTCTGGGACTTCCCCTCCAGCTGAATGTCCCAAACCTCCCTCGTCAGGGGGATGTTTTGGAGCATTCTAATTGGTCACGCACCGACCAATCAGCAGCTGTATAGCCCATCCTGTCAGCTTTGCTGAAGATGTGAGGATGGAAAGAGAATTTCTAAGCCCCGGGCTCCTGGTGCGGATATACCGGGGCTTAGAACCGGAGGTTGCGGCGGTCCAAGTCAGCGGGAGGAGGGGGACCTGTGGAAGTTCACCTTACAGATTTTTCTGTAAAAGTGAACTTACCCTTTAAAACGTGGGGTTAGGCGTCGATCTTTTGCACAGCAGGTCTAATGAGAAGACTTCCATTGATCTGGTGCATTAGCAAAAAACTGGTGCATGCTGGTAGTAGGTTATCCTGGGCTGGTCTACAGTTTGTTTCTGTTTTTGTTTTTTTAGCCAGTGTTCAATTCTCCTGTAGGTGGCAGTATAACATGATGGTGAATAACTCCCTTTGTCCTGCAATGGGAGGGAATTTCCCCTGCGTCAGTGATGACCGCATCAGAAGAGAGCAAAAATCTGTACCAAGTACACTTTTTTTTTTTTTTTGTAGCGGAGAAGGCTAGGACGTCTGCTTAGTTTTTGTTTCTGGTCCTGTTGCAAATTTTCCTCACTCTTGTGTAGTTGTCACTGGGGCAGGAATTAAAGCGGAGCGCCACCCAAAAGGTTTCTTGTTGCCCTCTGTGAAGCTGACGACACCTGCACCCACAGCCAATGGAAGGATCGGCTCGGGGTGCCAACATCGCGGGATCCTGGACAGGTAAGTGTTCTTATTAAAAATCAGCAGCTACAGTATTTGTAGCTGCTGACTTTTAAAAAAAATTTTTATAGGCTGGAACTCCGCTTTAAAGAGGAATTTTAGAGCACTGAATAGCATTAAAAACCTTACAGGGGTTCTAGTTCCTTTCATTGGAATGGATTAGAATTCGCAGTATTCCTGAGAGCAAGTAGTTACTGACAAATCGTACCTACAGTAACTTTACTGCTTACACATGTGGAGAGCGCTGCTGCCCTCCTGTGGACACTTGTATGTGGTGCGCCCTCATTTCTGTGTTCTTCTCTTTACAGGAAGCTGAAAGTCATCCCCACAGTATGTTTGATGTGGACGACTCCATCCTGAAATCGTCAGACAAGAAAGGTAGTAGATATAGCTAATCCCTTTTACAAATTGATATATCCAAAAGTTGTAGTTGAATCTAAATCAAATAAATGAAATGTCTGATCAAGTAATGGAATTTTTTTTGTTTAGTTTTAGGATCCTCCGTTTATCCCATCTTCAGTACACCGTCTGCAGCAAAGAAAAGGTCAGTAGTAGCGTTTCTGTTACAAACCTTTGTAGTATTGACAAAGAAGCTTACCTGCAGTGGATTTATGTGTTTGCTTCTTTTCCAAATTTGCAGGCCGTTTGACCTGCGGGCAGAGATGGTGTCCCCTGTTTGTGCCAGCACCCCTCTAGGGACCCCGGCGCACCTAAACAAAATCCCAAAACCCGGCAAGAAGAGAGACTCCAACAAGGCAGATGAGGACCAGCTGATTATTGTAAGTTAAAGTGGAACTTTATTCAGGAAATGAAGTCCTGCTAGATCTCTTCAGGCCCTTTTGCAGGTATAGCCATGTAAAATATTAAAAAGAAGTGTTTAACCTCTTCTTCAGCTCCGAAAGGTTTACCCCCCTTTAATGACCAGGGCATTTTTTTGCCATAAGGTTGCTTTAACAATTGCGTGGTCTATATCCTTTTTTTTTTTTCTCCCACAAACAGTTTTCTTTTGGTGGTAGTTGATCTCCTCTGCGTTTTTTTTTTTTTTTTTTTTTTTTTTTTTTTGCACGATAAACAAAAAAAACCCAACAATTAAAAAATAAATAAATAACTTTTACTTTCTGCTATAAAACACACCCAATAAAAAAAATAAAATCTGATTTCATCGGTTTAGGCCAATATGTATTCTGCTACATATTTTGGAAAAAAAAAAAAAAAATCCCAGTTAGCGTGTATTGATTGGTTTGCGCAAAAGTTATAGCGTCTACAAACTAGGGATAGATTTTTTGACTTTAACGCTAGTAATGGCGGCGATCAGGGATTGCGGCAATCAAAACGGACATCTGACACTTTGGGGACAAGTGACACCAATACAGTGATCAGTGTTAAAAAAAAAAAAAAGATGCACTGTCACTGTACTAATGACACTGGCAGGGAAAGGGGGTTAATATCAGGGGCGATCAAAGGGTTAAATGTGTTCCCTGGGAGTGTTTGTGGGGGATGGTTTAACTGTTGGAAGGCAGAGATCCGTGTTCCTGCTTAGCAGAAACGCAAGATCTGTCTTCCTTACTAGCAGAACAGCGATCTGCCTTGTTTACATATGCAGACCGCTGTTCTGCCTCTCTCTGAACGATCGCTGGGTTTCCGCCGGACCCGCTATGTCCAATCGGAGCGGGGCTGCGGTGCAAGCAAGAGGATCACTTGCAGCAGTGGATCTCCACTCCTGTCCTCAGGACACACTAACAGGACAGATTTGAAGTATTACCTTGGGGAGATGCAGACTAGAATACTGCAATCACTGAGCAACAAATGATATCACCTGTGATGTATTTCAGTTATCTTGCAAACCTGGCCTGTTGGTGGGTCCTGAGGACAGGAGTTGAGAACCACTGCCTTACAGGTATGTGATTTTTGCACTTAAGGGCCGCCCTGCGGCGGTATATGTATGCGGGGCGGTCCTCAAGCGGTTAACCAATTCAGCTCTTTGGTACTATGTGCTTCCAAAGAGTTAACCTTTAATCACAAGCCGCAGCCATCAGCCTTTGTGGGCTTCAAAGTGAAAGTGATGTGTCAGCTCCATAGCTACCGACCACTTTCACACAGCTGGCCACGTGGTGCCCCTCCCCACCTCCCACCGGTGACCCGCCCTCCTCCCCACCTCCCACCGGTGACCCGCCCTCCTCCCCACCTCCCACCGGTGACCCGCCCTCCTCCCCACCTCCCACCGGTGACCCGCCCTCCTCCCCACCTCCCACCGGTGACCCGCCCTCCTCCCCACCTCCCACCGGTGACCCGCCCTCCTCCCCACCTCCCACCGGTGACCCGCCCTCCTCCCCACCTCCCACCGGTGACCCGCCCTCCTCCCCACCTCCCACCGGTGACCCGCCCTCCTCCCCACCTCCCACCGGTGACCCGCCCTCCTCCCCACCTCCCACCGGTGACCCGCCCTCCTCCCCACCTCCCACCGGTGACCCGCCCTCCTCCCCACCTCCCACCGGTGACCCGCCCTCCTCCCCACCTCCCACCGGTGACCCGCCCTCCTCCCCACCTCCCACCGGTGACCCGCCCTCCTCCCCACCTCCCACCGGTGACCCGCCCTCCTCCCCACCTCCCACCGGTGACCCGCCCTCCTCCCCACCTCCCACCGGTGACCCGCCCTCCTCCCCACCTCCCACCGGTGACCCGCCCTCCTCCCGTGGTTCCCAGGCTGTTCTGTGCCCGGGAACACATCCGCTGGCTGGGGAAGAGAGATTGCAGTGAGACCGAGGCAAATCCACGCCTCGCTCTCGCATGCAAAGTGATGTCACTTCCGGTTTCAGATGCATCCTTTCCTGGCCAGCCCAGCCACAGGACACATCTAACCAAGGTGATCTGTGCTTGGTTAGATGGTGCGAAGGGCAGGGGGGAGACAGCCCCTGTAGCCTCGCACACCTGCGCATGCGCGAACCCACATGCATGTAAACCGCAGTCACACCACACGTGACATATCGCTGCGAACGTCAGGGTAAGAAGAATAATTCTAGCTCCTAGTTGACTCTAAACTGATGAGCTGTAAAGGCTTTTAAAGCGTCACTTATGTTCATTTTTGGGCGCAAGCAATTTTAGGACATGAAATTATTGATATCCAATTACACGCTGCAACCTCATCTCTTATATTTTAACCAAAAATGGGTGGTGTGGTTTTGCACTAAAATTCATTTTATTATAATTTTTTTTTTTCCTGAAAATTTGCATTCAATCTACAGTTGTGGAAATATCATGTGGAATAAAAATTTTGCAACTATCAGCTTTTTATTCTGCAGGGCCTCTGCTTTCAGAAAATATATAATGTTCTGGGGGTTTGTCATTTCATTGCCAAAATAAATATAAAAATTTTACATGTATGTAGAAAATAAATAAATTGCTCTGGAGCTGAGCTGGCGTTATGGTTAAAAATCCAGTAATACGCCGTCTCATCCTGCTCTGCACATGCTCAGTTGCTCTCTAGTTTTTGGCATTGTGCCGTTCTGCTGACAGCATTAAGATTTACTGCTTGTACTTCTTGTCAGCGTCCCGCGATTCTACAGTGATTGTCGCTTGGCAAATCCCGCCACGATCACGGTGCCATTGGAAGTGACGGGGATCGCACGGGCGTCTCGGGATTTGCTGCTATTTGGAATTGCGACCATTGCGCCTGTGATTCCCGGAGCCTAGAGGATGTGACCCTCCACTTTCTGTGTAAACACCCTCTGCCCTTATATGTGGACATTGATCCCCATGTTTACATTTACCTTTCTGATAAACAATCCCTCCTGAAAGTTATCTCACTTTTTTTTTTTTATGATTTGTTAAATAGAACGGCTTCCTCTTTATAAATCCAACTCTATGCAAAGATGGGAAGCGGAGCTCAGTACATCATATCCCCATTCCTCCTGGAACCTGCCTATTTATAGTACATACATTCCACTACTCTGTAGCCTCCCCCTGATTTTCTCCTGGTTCCTGTTTTGTCTCTGGAACAGGAAGGGGAATCTCAGAACAGACTGCAGGAGATTTAACCCTTCTGTGAAATGTTTTGTGCCGTGTATACACTATATACATTTACCAATGCTCTGTTGTCTCTGATTAGGATGCCGGGCAGAAGCATTTTGGTCCTGTTGTGTGCAGCACCTGCGGTATGATCTATTCAGCAGCCAGCCTGGAGGATGAGACTCAACATGCACAGTATCACCAACGTCTACTGGAGAGCATCCGCTATGTGGTAAGGGAACACCACCCACACAATGTGCTGTCAGGGATCAGCTTAGGAATGCCTCCTATTCAATCTACTACATGATTGGATGTCAGGGATCAGCTTGGGAACCCCTCCCACTCAAGCTACTGTATGGCAGGGATCAGCTGCGGATCATCTCCTACACAAGCTACTGTATAATTGGATAGCAGGGATCAGCTTGGGAACCCCTCCCACACAAGCTACTGTATGATTGGATGGCAGGGATCAGCTTGGGAACCCCTCCCACACAAGCTACTGTGTGATTGGATGGCAGGGATCATCTGCGGATCATCTCCTACACAAGTTACTGTATGATTGGATGGCAGGGATCAGCTTGGGAACCACTCCCACACAAGCTACTGTATGATTGGATGGCAGGGATCAGTTGCGGATCATCTCCTACACAAGCTACTGTGTGATTGGATGGCAGGGATCAGCTTGAGAACCCCTCCCATACAAGCTACTGTATGATTGGATGGCAGGGGTCAGCTTGGGAACCCTTCCCACACAAGCTACTGTATGATTGGTTGGCAGGGATCAGCTTGGGAACCCCTCCCACACAAGCTACTGTATGATTGGTTGGCAGGGATCAGCTTGGGAACACCTCCCACACAAGCCACTGTATGAATGGGTGGCAGGGATCAGCTTCTGATCATCTCCTACACAAGCTACTGTATGATTGATTGGCAGGGTTCAGCTTGGGAACCCCTCCCACACAAGCTACTGTATGATTGGAAGGCAGGGATCAGCTTGGAAACACCTTCCAAGCAATCTCCTCTATGATTTGGATGCCGGGGGTTAGCTTGAGGAGCGTATAGCTAAACTAATGCTGGAGATCATTTCTTTGTAAATCTTTTTTTGTCTGCGTTTTCTTGTACTCCCCTGAAGCATGTGCTGTATACAGAATCAGCAGTTTACAGCTTCTAGCTCTGACCCGGTCAAAGACTGATATAACATTTCATTTTCTTACTTCATCACAAAGGTGATCTCCTCTTTTAACCTTAGATAACTGAGGCACTGCTACTGGTGCAACTATTAGTGTGGCTGCAGTAATTGCTATATCAGTCGGGAGTATGGTTTACCTTTTTATTTATTTATTTATTTTACATCTGACTGCTTGCTGGCTTTCTTGTAGAAGTGATTTTACAGCTTCCTGATCAACTTTAGTGATCTCTAAATGTCTGTCCTGAGCTCACCTGTCCCTAGGATCTTGGTTGCCAAAGTCAAGAGGTATAGTGGTGGGACATCAGTTCGGTGATCTCTCCCGGGTAGTATGAACCTGGAAGTGCTCGGCTGTGATTACTTCCAGGTTCAGAGCTGTCAATCTCAGGGTGGAAGAAGCTAATCCAAGCAATAGCCTGTGCTCAGTCAGCTTCAGCAGATGTCCCTCTAAAGGATAATTTCAGCTTTGGAACATGTTAAAATGTACCACCCATCATTAGGGTGACAGCAGGCAGGGAACCTTCTCCCCACTTCTGCTGTCACAATTTGAAAACCGCACGGCTGTGCAGGACTCCGCCCACAAGGCCCTGTCATTTAGGCTGGGTTTACACCGATACTACATGACAGTGCTAGACTTTGTGCTAGTATGACTTGTCCTTTGACCAATCAAAACAATCCCAGTGTGACGTAAATTCCTTTTACTGCTCCTGTAATCGCCATGTCACAAGTCGGATGGTTAGGACAAGGATCCTACTTTGATCCGACTTCAATGCTATTCAGTGGGCTGAAGTAGGATCAAAGTCGGACCAAAGTAGTGCAGGGGAGGTACATTTAGTAGTGGGAGGGGTTATATAGAGGGAGTGAACTTCCTGTCTTAGGGCGTGCCAGTGTCCATCACCTAAAGGTGGCCTACTATTGTTCACATGTCATGAGACACAAGCTCCCAATGTCGGAGCCTGGCTTAAATCCATTTCCTGTGAATGAATGAATGACTACAAGTTACTGCCAGCCATTGCAGCTGACGGCTTGTAGTGCTTGATGAAGTATGGGGGCGCTGGTGATCTTCTTTCTCTCAGGTAACTGTCTGCCCGTACAAACAGAAAGCTATGCTGAGAGTCTGCAGGAGCCTCTTGTCACTGCCTTAGTGATTATTAAATCAGAGCTTCCTGCTACCTGAACATCTGCTGTAGATTGCAAGCATAGTGCGTTTTGAATGCGGTGCTGGAAATGCGCGAGGAACTTGGGGTTTCCTGCACCGCATTCTGCTGTGAACTGGTCCTTAAAGTGATTGTAAATGTTCACCTTGTAAAACCCCTTCAGTTTTAAATAGAAATTAAAGTGTGGTGTGTGTGTGTGGTGTGTGTGTGTGTGTATGTATATATATGTATGAAAGCGCTTATATAGCGCTGTCAATTTACGCAGTGCTTTACATATATATTGTACATTCACATCAGTCCCTACCCTCAAGGAGCTTACAATCTAAGGTCCCTAACACACATTCATATATGAGGGCCAATTTAGACAGGGGCCAATTAACCTACCAGCATGTCTTTGGAATGTGTGTGTGTGTGTGTGTGTATATATATATATATATATATATATATATATATATATATATATATATATTTATTCATAATTTTTTTTTTTTTTTTTTTTTAATCTATCCCCTTCTCTTTCTGTGTGTATGTGAGATCACATCCCCTCTGTTCTCAGCTGCATAAGAGCCGTAGGAAGGAGAAACAGCAGACTGAGCTTCCCAGCGAATGGAGGGGAGCACACTGAGTTTCCAGCATAGCTAGAGAACTGACCACACCGTGCTCTCCTGCTTAGTGTGGTCAGCTTTTAATAGGAAAGCAAAGTGACTGGCAAGGATTTCACATAAAAGGAAGCAATACAAAGAGAACAGGAGACTTTCTCATACAAGTACAGCAGGCACATATTAGGATCATGAAGTGTTGGGGTAACCAACACTTTAAAGCGGAGTTCCACCCAAAAGCAAGACTGCCGCTTTAAGCACTTCTCACCCCCTTACATGCCACGTTTGGCATGTCTTTTTTTTTGGGGGGGGGGGGAGCGGGTACCTAGTTTTGACAGGTACCCAGCTCTCACTTCTTGCTCTAGAATACTCCTCCTCCTCTCTCCCTCCCTCAGCAATCCTGTGGAACACATCACAGGTCCCAGAAGATTGCCTCTCTACAAAGAGCGCAGCGCGACTCGCGCATGCATAGTGCACCCCTCGCTGTGAAGCCGCAAGCTGCCCACACTTGCAATGCCGCGGAGAGGAAGAGGAGCGAGTCTTTGGGCAGCCGAATCGCTGGACCGTGGGACAGGAGAGTGTGTTTAAAAGTCAGCAGCTACACTTTTTGTAATAAACTTACAAACTAGTGGAACTCCGCTTTTAAACTTGTGATAAGAAAACAAACCAACACACAACCCCAGTGTGGGGCTCCCACTTCTGCCCCTCCTGTGTGTATTACCCAACCGTAGTCAGCTGATTTTGTGACATTGAGATAAAAACACAGCCACCCTCCGCCCCTCCCCCACCCTCGCGCTCCCTTCATTGCAGTGGAACCGTTCGAGTCGCTTCGACTTAAAGCGGAGGTTCACACAAAAACGGAACCTCCGCTTTTCGGAACCCTCCCCTCCTCCGGAGTCACATTTGACACCTTTCAGGGGGGAGGGGGGTGCAGATACCTATCTAAGACCGGTATTTGCACCCACTTCCGGCATAGACTCCCATGGGCTGTCTGCTGGGACACACACGGGTCCCAGAGACAGCGGGGACCAGTTAGGAAGTGCAGCGCGACTTGCGCATGCGCAGTAGGGAACTGGAAAGTGAACCTGCAGCGCTTCACTTCCTGATTCCCTTACAGAGAATGGCGGCGGCAGCACCCGAGGACCGAGGGACGATTCGGTCTCGGGTGCCGACATCACTGGACCCTGGGACAGGTGAGCGTCCTTATTTTAAAAGTCAGCAGCTGCAGTATTTGTAGCTGCTGACTTTTAATTTTTTTTTTTTCCCGGGACTCCCTCTTTAAAAATAGGTTCCTGCGCTACTTGGGGGCGACTTTGGAGTGGCTTGCATTGACTTCTATCGTCAAACGTTTGAAAGTGGCGCTGTGCGGGTGGCTTTAGTTGGGCGACCTTTGAAGCCGCCGCAGTGTGAACCGAGCCTTAGGAGAGCCTGTTCTGATTTCACTCAGATTTATTCCTGTCTTATAACATTCTCCTTACAAATCGTGAATGAAATCACTTTTTTTTTTTTTTTTTATGCTTTTACATTGAAGTGTCCTTCATGTCTTGTTCCAGGGCTGGAAGAAGGAGCGGGTTGTGGCGGAATTCTGGGATGGAAAAATTCTGATGATTTGCCCGGATGATCCGAAATACGCCCTCAGAAAGGTGAACGGGGGATGGGGTGATGTGCCTGTTGGTAAAAAAAAATGTTCATTATATGGAGACTGAGCCGTGCAGTTTGTAAGTTGGGTTTAGAGTGAACATCGCCGGGTCGTGTTGTAGATCATTACCATAGCAGGCGCTATTAAATCTGACCCTCCGGCCCTGCCTTCGGTCTTGCACAGTGGTACCGGCTCCTCTTCTGGACTGAAATGGCTCACTCTGATTTCACTGCACACTGTCGGCTTCTCACACTGTGCATTAGAAGCTGCAGCAAGTTTAGATGAAGCCTCATTTCCTGGCTGGGGACATCCAGCATCATCTAGCTCTTTCCTCCCTCGATGATTGTCCCTTTCGTTGGTTGGAGTTTATTTCTTTCAGTCATGAAGGTTCAGCATCACATACGGGCATTACCCAGTTTGGTCTGTATGCAATTGCAACCTGCCTAGACATGCCAACTCCTCCAAACTGACATCTACCTAGCATTTTTAATCTCAAATAGTAAAAATGCCATTGGCTCCTGCTACTGCCAATCACAGCCTGTGAGGGGCAGAGTGGTGGGCAAGGCCAAGCTGCACTGTGTGTCAATGGAGACAGAGCCAGCTCAGGAGCTAAGAGGGGAGGGGCCAGGACCACCAGCAGCGGACCCGAGAAGAGGGAGATTCTCCATGCTAAACCATTACACAGAGCAGGTAAGTATGACATATGTTTGTTAAATAAAAATTGTGCCTTTTACAATCGCTGTAAATGTCAGCTTTGATGCTCATGCTTTCATCTTCTGAATAGGCGGAGGAAGTGCGGGAGCTGGTGGACTCGGAGCTCGGCTTCCAGCAGACGCATCTGATTTTCCCAAGCAAAACCAGGACCTATCTGTTTGTGTCCAATGACAAGAAGATTGTCGGATGTCTGATCGCAGAGCCAATCAAACAGGTGGGTGTGGCCTGTGAGCCATGAATTACTTCTCCCAGTCCGTACCTGTTCACAATGAAAAGAGCGATAAAACTAGAATTTGGTGCAGGATGAACTGGCTTCCTGGATCGACTGCTTAGTTAAGGCCAAGACTTGGAATTTGGGAGTTTTTCTGTTCTCTTATAGCTAGAAATTCTGGTTGTTAAAAGGGGTGAGGGGGCCTTACAGGCGATCAAGCATTGGTGGGGGGGGGGGGCTGGGCGCGTTACAGGCAGTCGAGTATGGGGGGTGTTACATTTGATCAAGCAATTGGGGGGGGCATTACAGCTGATCAAGCATGGGGGGGTTACAGGTAATCAAGCATGGGGGAGGGGGGGGGTTACAGCCCATTAAGCATTAGGGGGTGGCGTTACAGTAGATCAAGCATTGGGGGGGCGTGTTACAGCCGATCAAGCATTGGGGGGGCGTTACAGCTGACCAAGCATGGGGGGCGTTACAGCTGATCGAGCATTGGGGGGGGTTACAGGTGATCGAGCATTGGGGGGGGGGGCATGTTACAGCCGATCAAGCATGGGGGGGTGTTACAGCCGATCAAGCATGGGGGGGGGTGTTGCAGCCGATCAAGCATGGGGTGGTGTTACAGCCGGCCAAGCATGGGGGGGCGGGCGTTACAGCCGGCCAAGCATGGGGGGGGCGGGCGTTACAGCCGGCCAAGCATGGGGGGGCGGGCGTTACAGCCGGCCAAGCATGGGGGGGCGGGCGTTACAGCCGGCCAAGCATGGGGGGGGCGGGCGTTACAGCCGGCCAAGCATGGGGGGGCGGGCGTTACAGCCGGCCAAGCATGGGGGGGCGGGCGTTACAGCCGGCCAAGCATGGGGGGGCGGGCGTTACAGCCGGCCAAGCATGGGGGGGCGGGCGTTACAGCCGGCCAAGCATGGGGGGGGCGGGCGTTACAGCCGGCCAAGCATGGGGGGGCGGGCGTTACAGCCGGCCAAGCATGGGGGGGGCGGGCGTTACAGCCGGCCAAGCATGGGGGGGCGGGCGTTACAGCCGGCCAAGCATGGGGGGGCGGGCGTTACAGCCGGCCAAGCATGGGGGGGCGGGCGTTACAGCCGGCCAAGCATGGGGGGGCGGGCGTTACAGCCGGCCAAGCATGGGGGGGCGGGCGTTACAGCCGGCCAAGCATGGGGGGGCGGGCGTTACAGCCGGCCAAGCATGGGGGGGCGGGCGTTACAGCCGGCCAAGCATGGGGGGGCGGGCGTTACAGCCGGCCAAGCATTGGGGGGGCGGGCGTTACAGCCGATCAAGCATGAGGGGCGTTACAGGCGATCAAGCATTGGGCGTGCGGTGTAGGCCACCAAGCATTGGAGAGAGGCGACCCAGTACCGGAGGGGCTGCACAGGCAGCAGTAACGCATTGAAAGTTTAGACTTCCTGTGCCCCTCAATGTACATCGAAAAATGAAAATACAAGAATCCTATTTTATGACAGTGGGAGGGGTGTCTAAATGGTGGCTTATTAAATATATTTTATTTACTAAGCTAAACTGCTAATTTTAGACTTTAGATTAAATAATATCTAAAAATAGGATATTTAATAATAATGCTTATGACGTTAAGTGAGGGAGAGGTTGGGCCCTGAAAGTATTTTTACTATCATATCATTTAAAATGGTCATTGCCCACTTCTATTTTTTTTCCAGGCATTTCGAGTCCTGCCCGAGCTCGTCTCGGAGGTGAAGTCTCCCCATGTTGACGCTTTGGAGCGACACAGAGCTTGGCGATGTTCTTCTGACCCGGAGCCGGCCATCTGTGGGATCAGCAGAATCTGGGTCTTTGCACTGATGCGCAGAAAGGCCATCGCCAGCCGCCTAGTGGATTCAATGAGGTGAGGAGGTCTGATGTGTCAAAACATAGAGGGTTAAAATAGCCACAGACAACGGGTTAAATTGGTCAGTCAGGTTCATTGATGACCACTTATCCTGGAATGCCATCAAAGAAAATGCATTTCTCTAGTAACTAGAGAGACAATACCATGCTGAAATTACGTCAGATTTACCTGCTTTGTTTAATGGTTTTGCACAGAGCAACCCTGATGCTCCTTTTTTCGGGTCCCCCACTGGTACTCCTGGGACACCAACAACCCCCCAAGCTGAGTGCCCTCTGTAAGCAAACGGCTTCCTATGGGGACGTGTGTGTGTGTCTGGCCAGCTCACTGGCTGTGATTGACATCATCAGGAATCAATGGCACTTCTGACTCTAATGAGGGGAGAGCGGGGCGCTCGCTCTCATGCACATCGCTGGATCAAGATCTGGCTCAGGTAAGTGTGTGTGTGTGTGTGGGGGGGCAAGGTAAGAAAAACCTTCTGCCTTTAGAACCACTTTAACTCCTTTCCAACTGCAGTGCACATGTATGTGTCAGGATGGCGGTGGCCTTTGTTCCATGTCACATATTTGTTGTTTTTTTTTCTTTTTTTTTTTTTCTTTTTTGTGCTTGGAACATGCTGTCAACAACACAGTGATAATATGGAGCCATTATGATGGTCTCCAGATCACTAACGGCCAATCGCATGTCTCCAGCATTGGGCCTTGTGGGAAAAGGGGTAATATTTATCGTTTAGGTCTACATTACCATTATCTTAAAACGTGCTCACTAAAGGAACCCTTTAAAGTGAAACGGAGATCCTCGCCTAGGAAGCCTCGTTCTATGGGAGTACTTGCTGAAGAGGAGGGACCCGAGAAGAGGAGGACCGGGGGTGCAGGTAAGTATAACATTTTTTTTTTTTTTTTTAAATCGGAGCTTTATCGCTTTTAGGTATTCAAATGATTACTTAAACTGATTATTTTCTATTCAATAAGGTAAAAAAAAACTTTTGGGTGCAGCGCCCTCCCCCTTTATACTTACCATTTAGATCCAACGATGTGCATGAGGTCAGCAGCTCTCCGGGGTCTCTCTCTGGCTCACACAGCCATTGGCTCCTGCTGCTTTCAGTCACAGCCAGTGAGGAGAGAGTGATGCTGAGCTGCGCACTGTGTGTGAATGGGGCAATGTCCCTTCATAGGAGCGAGGTGACTCAAGTGCCTCCATAACAAGAGACTTTCTATTGGGGGCACTTTGCGGTGGGGGGGGGGGCAGAAAACAAAAGAAGACCCTCTGGCGGGACTCTAAAGGGCAATTACTCCAAAAAATGTGTATGCAAAAATATGTATGTAAAATATATACGTTTAATACAAAATCTAAGAATAGACACAACATTAGCTGTATCAACAGATTACAGGATGGAATTAAAATTAATGTAACATATTCATAATGAGATCAAAAACAACTAATTTACATCACTCTTGTACATTTGGACGGAGTGATTCTCAATGCGTTTCAAGGTCATGCGTTATTCCTCTTCATCAGGAGAAAGTGGTATGAATATCTATATCATGTATAAGCAGGTATGTCACATCAAGAACTTTAAAAGCAAGGAAGTATGGCTGTGCTACAGTTTCCCCGAAAATAAGACCTAGTGTGATTGTCGGTGATGGCTGCAATATAAGCCCTACCCCCAAATAAGCCCTAGTTAAAGTCCTTGTAGGTCATATTTTCACGGTAGGGCTTATTTTCTGGGAAACAGGGTAGGACTTATTTGGGGGGTAGGGCTTATATTGCAGCCATCACTGACAATCACACTAGGTCTTATTTTCGGGGAAACAGGGTAGCACCACAATGCCCAAGAAGAATAGAGACGGGCAAGGCCACTCCAAATGACAGCCAAAAGGGGGGGAGGGCTAAGGAGGGTCCCTGGATCCTCTAATTTGGAATCCGCTTCTATGCTGTGCATCTAGTGATTGAGATCTTTGTCATCTTCAGTCTGGTGTGGACTGCTCTCAGTCTGGGTTGGGTTTTTCCCCTCCTTTACCCCCCCCCCCCCCCCCCCCCAATTTTGGCCATTAATTGGGGCTGGCCTTGCCCGTCTCTATTCTTCTTGGGCGTTGTGGGGCTAGCACACCCATACTCCCTTGCTTTTAAAGTTCTTGATGTGACATGCCAAGATACCTGCTTATACATGATATCCTAGATATTCATACCACTTGCTCCTGCTAAAGAGGAATAACGCATGACCTTGAAACGCGTTGAGTATCACTCTATCCAAATGTACAAGAGTGATGTAAATTAGTGGGTTTTAACCTCATTATGAAACATATGTTACATTAATTTTAATTCCATCTTGTAATCTGTTGATACAGCTAATGTTGTGTCTTTATTCTTAGATTTTGTATTAAACGTATATATTTTATATTCACATTTTTGCATACGCATTTTTTGGAGTCATTGCCCTTTAAAGTCCCGCCAGAGGGTCTTCTCTTGTTTTCTGTGTTCCATATTAGGGATGTAGGCAATTTCTCCTATACCCCACTAGAATTGAACTATCCTATATATAAGGGGCGGGGGACCCCAAAAGAAGCAGATCAGGGCTCTTCTGTGCAAAACCATTGCACAGAGCTTGTATGACCTGTTTAATATATATCAAATGTGCTGCCTCGGGCGCCTGGGCTTTGGTGCAGAGAGGTCACCTATTTGCGTGAATTGCGTTCAGTACAACTGTGCCCGGCACGATTACCTGCACCTTACCGAAAGCTCACGTGACAACTAATCACAGCAGTTACGTGATCTTAAACATCTTCGCCTCCTGGCATCCTAAACTTCTTTATGGGCTGGGAAGCGCCAGCATGAAGTAAAAAATTCTTTCCAAAGAGCATTTTGTAGATTAGCATTGCTGGACCCCTTCTTAATGTTCCCTGCTTGTCTAGCTTGATGAATTTACTCTTTGGTGCCCAATCTTTTGACACAAATTATATTGATTCTAAGCTGTGGCCTGCGTTTATGACCCATTTATAAAATGCAAACTGCGGTGTGAAGCTGGCAGAGCCCCATGGACTTACCCTGTTTCCCCGAAAATAAGACCTAGCGTGATTGTCGGTGATGGCTGCAATATAAGCCCTACCCCCCAAATGAGCCCTAGTTAAAGTCCTAATAGGTCTTATTTTCGGGGAAACAGGGTAGGGCTTATTTGGGGGGTAGGGCTTATATTGCAGCCATCGCCGACAATCACGCTAGGTCTTATTTTTGGGGAAACAGGGTAGTAGGGAGCTCTTTGATTACAGGGGAGCTGGTCATGTGACTTTTGATCATTGTGCAGCTGAGCCCCTGAGAGTTGCTGACCTGTGACCATTTTAGAGAACAGGGGAGTCTGACAAAGCAGGTTTGTTCCAGGTTTGTGTTAAAAAAAAAAGTCGGTAATTTTCAGGATGGAAATGGCAGACCAAGCTCCCCGTCCTAATACTTTTGCTCACGACAGGGTAACGTTAAGCTTACGCTTCATTCCATCTTGTTCCGTTTTCAGGGGCTCCTTCATCTACGGCTCTCACCTGACAACAGAGGAAATCGCCTTCTCGGATCCAACGCCGGACGGCAAGCTCTTCGCCACCACCTACTGCAAAGTCCCCGACTTCCTGGTCTACAATTTCCTGAGTTAGAGAGTTTGTTTTTTTTTTTTTTTTTTTTTTTAGAGTTTTTAAGTTTGTTTGAGTTTGTATATTTTTATTACTGGAGGGAGAAGTTTTTGCCGAATGACATGGTTGCACTTTGCCTGTTTTTAGAGGTTTATTTGCTGCTAAAGAGGAATTTCCTCGTGTTGGTTTGATAATGTTGTTGAGATTGAGAGAGGAAGGTGAATGTGGTTTTGTAGTGTCTGAAGTTTGTAATAAATGTTCCTCTTGTACATACATTGGATCTGGGCCTTGCTGAAAGGTGATGGCACATCCACTTATAAGTTAAAGTTGTATTAAAACCTCCACTATTATTTCATCTTCCCCTCTACGTCCATTTTAACTTTCTATTTTTTTATTTTGCTCCCAAAAGCTTTCTAACCTGTTGCCACCCACAGAACAAAAGGGGGTGAGCTGTACTGTCCAAATGCCGCATGTATGCGTCACCGGGTGGCATTGGTTCTGTACTGAGAACTCGCTGTCAGAAACGGGCCAAGCTGTCAGTTTTCAGCCCCCTACTAACGATTAGCAGGACCGGATCCCAATCATAGTGACTACTCTGACAGCCAATCGTAGTGGTCACATGATCGCCGATCCTTCCTGACCCCCTGAGCATTCAGAACTTTTTAGTGTCAAAAGATTGGGTACCAAAGGGACGTAGGGGCTGGTGGAAAGGGATTAAAAGATGACTGCTATTGTGTTCACTCTCTGGCCGCCTCCCCGGGTAGGGAGGGTATTGTGCAAATCACACATGTAAAATCCGATTACAGCAAAACCAGCTGCCAATCCAAGAGCTGGTGGGTGGAGTAGCACAACTGTCGGTGTTTCCTGTACAGGTGTAGTCCCTGGAGTGCCCACATGGGGGGGGTATGCTAGAGCTCCAGCGAGAGACCCTGCAATGCAGCATAACCACCCTTTTCAGATGCAATTGTTTATAGGAAGAGATTATGGGGTCTCAAACTGGTGGCCCTCCAAGCTGTTGCGAAACGACAAGTCCCATGATGCATTGCAAGGCTGACAGTTCCAAGCATGACTCCCTCAGGCAGAGGCATGATGGGACTTGTAGTTTTTCAACAGCTGGAGGGCCACCTTTTTGAGACCCCTCTGTTATAGATCTTCGATTTAATAGTTCATGGGTTTTAATGAAGACTTGTATCTGTTTTTTATAAGAATTAAAGTGTTAACACAACTGCCTCAGATTGGTATTTGTAATGACAGTTTGGGTAAAGATGGAAACAAGTCATTACTGGCCGGGAATCCATTCTGGGCATCTTGCTGCCTTTTTAAAGTGCACTCTTCTTTTGGTGGTATGTGTGATACTCCGAGGAGGAAGGTAGGGCGAGGTAGACGCTGATTATGAAGTGTTTTAATGCAGGGCTTGACAAAAGTGCTGTGAATCTAGGAGCCGGGTTGTAAACGGCGATATGTAACGTGTATCGCAATCAATGTAGGTGCCTGAACTCATGCATTACGTTTGCAGGTGGCGGGGGGGGCACTCAATTGTATTTTTGGGGGGGGAGGAGGGGGTGTTTATGTGCTTGAATGTAACTAATTTTTTTACAATTAAAAGGAAACTACTTTTTTTTTTTTTTTTTTTTTCATAACGTAGGATTTATTTATTTTTTTTGTTTTTTTTTTTTTTTGTTTTTTGGGACAGGTTCTCTTTAATGAGACCTGCCCTGCACCTGGAACTGCATGTCTTGGCCATCAGGCGATACAAATTGTACCTCCCTGCAGCAGTAAATGGGCGCCTGGGATTTGTCAAGCCCTAGTTCAATGGATTGGGAATCTGTAAATTTAAGAAATGTTTAAATATGAACAATTTCCAACGGGGTTGTGCTGCCCCCTAGGGGCTGACTGTTGCATTTGCCTCAGCCCCCATGTCAATGACAGCAGGACTGCCTGGCCAGCATTATACATTCTGCTCCAGGAGCTATATCTGATCCAACAGGGAAAGGATGGAAGGATGGGCATCTGTGTGTTGTAGACTGATTGGATGGTGCACCACCATTGCCATATGTATGGGCTCAGCTTCTTTGATGTAGGCCCCACTGTACCTGTAAATACCTACGTAAAGCAGCCCTTTCCATTAGGTCCTGGCCTTCCCGTCTTTGGCCCTGGAAATTTTAACCTCTTCACGCCGGCCGCACACATATATACGACTTCTCAGCATGTGGACTTCACACCGAGCAGCCGCTGGTTACCAGAAAGCTCTCGATGTATACTAGTGATCAAGAGCTTTCTGATCATGTGACAGCCAATCACAGCGGTTCACATGACCCGAATACCCCCTCCCAGCTTTTAGAACCCTTGAAGGGTTTGGAGGCGGTTGGCGGGAAGGGGGTTAAAGGATTAGTTCACGTTTAATGAAATCTGCCAAAAAAAATGACCCTATGTAATGGCACTAAACCCTCCTGCCTCTTACAACAAGGAAGCTGCCATCTTGGCCTCTAATTGATCTGCAGTTGCCATGGTGATCAGTTAGGACTCCAGTACATTTTTATATGCTGTGCTCCGTTTTGCAAAAAATGCTCATTTCAATGCATTCCCCATCCTGCAGATGACGGGACGTAGAAAGCGTCGATGTGCGGCCCTGACGTGTATTTTTTTGAGTCGCGTCCATTTTTCACAGGTGCGGACTACCAAAAAACGCACAGGAAACGCATCTAAAACACAGCAAAAGCGATTTTTTTTTTTTTTTTTTTTGCTACAGAGCAGTGTGAAAGGGCCCATGGAGGTGGCAGGGGACAGATGCAGCATCTGATCCATGCTGTATCTACATAGCTAAGTATGTAGGTTGTGTGTTTTTTTTTATTTCCCCCTCCCTTGTCTTGAAGGGGTTGTAAAGCATTGTTATGTGTAAAAAAAAAAAAAAAGTCATACTTGCCTCCTTTGTGCAGTTGGTTTTGCACAGAGTGGCCCCGATCCTCCTCTTCTGGGGTCCCTCAGCGGCGCTCCTGGCTCCTCCTCTTCTCGAGTGCCCCGTCGGAGACACGCTCTCCCTCAGGGACACCCATGCGGGTGCACTCTACTGACACAGAAAGCAGGACTCGGTGCCCACGTCATTGGATTTGATAGCAGCGCAGCCATTGGCTCCCACTGCTGTCAATCTATCCAATCAGGACCCGAGACACTGGCTTTTGCTGGTGTGCTCGTTCCCGGAGTGAGAATAAGAGGGTACAGGTAAGTAAAATGGGGGCTCAGGGGGGCTGCAGCATTACAGGAGGTTTTTTCACCTGAATGCATTGAGGGTTTACAAACACTTTAAGCACCAACAAAACCAATTGCATTAAAAGCTAAAGAGAATACCTACCCTCACCTTGGGTAACACATTGCCACAAAACGTTGGGTGCACCTTAATGTTCTTGCATAGAATAGTTCACTTCCTTATCTGGTTCAGACTTTTCCTCTACTTTTTGTAAATATTTTTGTGTTTTCTTCTTCAGTTTGATTTCATTGTTTATTTCATTGTTGTGTGTTGATCACTTAAAGGGGTGTACAGTAAGGTTACCACATTGAATGCACCAACGGAGCACGTTTGATGTCCCCTATGCAAGAGAATTGTGGTTTAGGACAATCTCCTCACTTCACTCACTTAAAGCTAAAACACCGTTCTTTACACTTTTTTTTTTTTTTTTTATAATCGACGTTGCTTCTGGAAAACGTTCACTGTTGATGGATCAAGACACCAAATAATTAGATATAATCACATGTTTGAGACTATATCACAGGGTTGGTGGTTGGGGCAGTAAAATGCCACACTTCATTAAAAAAGAAATGAAAGCTTTTGTTTCTAGTATGTAAAATGAACTTGGATCCAGAGGGGTAGGGTGGGGAGGGGGGGAATCTGAGTAATGGGAACCATTTACGGATCTTGCATCAAAAAGGCATCTGATAGCAATACAAATACCTGTAATCTGCAGGGTAGTGATTACATAGGATTAGGGGCCTTCCCCATCTGACAAGTCGGGGGGGGGGGGGGGGGGGTCTGGCTGTGTTGTAGGATGAGACCTTCTCACTCTATACACAGCACATCAGATTACTTGTGGAGTTCGCTGGCACTAGCAGATATCCTCTTATTCAGGAGGTGATTTCATCTTATTCCTCCTGATAGAGGTTTGTTTTTGAATCTTCAAGGGGGTTTGTTCACTTTTTTAGTGCTGTAGTGGTCTTATGGTGCCTTTCTTCTGTTTGAAATGTTCCTTTAGCGCTCCCTGCTGCACATCCATTAAGCCACAGACATTGATATCGTGCCTCTGCCTCCCTCTCCATTCACAAAAAGCAGAAGTGCAGCAAGAGGGACCATGGGGGGGGGGGGGGGCTGGGGACTAGAAAAGTTTGGGGTTGATTTACTAAAACTGGAGAGTGCAAAATGTGGTGCAGCTGTGCATGGTAGCCAATCGGCTTATAACTTCAGCTTGTTCAATTAAGCTTTGACAAAACCCGGAAGCTGATTGGCTACCATGCACAGCTGCACCACATTTTGCACTCTCCAGTTTTAGTAAATCCCCCACAGAGTGCAAAATCTGGTGCAGCTCTGCATAGTAACCAATCAGCTTGCAGGTTTTATTGTCAAAGCTTAAGTGAACAAGCTGAAGTTAGAAGCCGATTGGCTACCATGCACCAGATTTTGCACTCTCCAGTTTTAGTAAATCAACCCCAATCTGTCTGTAATAAAAAAAATTGCAGAGATCATTGCTATTAGGATAAGAATGCAGAATATATTTGGATATAGTAAAGCTCAATGTACTTACCTGATACTAATCAGGATTTAAGAGAATTTGCATTTTGTAAAACTTGTTTGACTGACATTTTAAATATCACAAATAAAGCAGTTTCCAGTTTATTGGTCTTTCTTGTTTGTTTTTTTTCCTCTTTCCCTCTTCATAATAAAATATTGGAGTTGCTGACTTCAGCTTAGTATTGCAGTGACCTACTCGCCCCATGCCGGGTTTGGCTTGGAGAGGGACGGTTTCTGGTTGTTGTATTGTCCTAGGGGTATTCAAAGATAAACTAAGCAGTCATGATATTGAGCCCAGGTTCACAATGATGCGGGTTATAAATTGTGGGAGTTCAGCTGAACACGTTTTCAAACCGGCGATGCAGTTCAACTTCAGGGGCAATTTGACAGACATCTGTGCGGGTTCATGCACAGATATCTATTCAAATCGCCGCCAAAAGTAGTACAGGAACTGAAACCCTTCAGCCTTTACAACCACTTTAACTACTTTCCGCCCACGCTACAGAAAGACGGCTACAGCGTGGCCTTCCAGTGGTGGGAGGGCATTCATAGATGTCCTCCCGTGCCCCCCTGCATTCGAGTTCTTCGGAATCGGCTGATCACAGAACAGGGTAAAGGGCCAATCACTGCGGCACTTTACAACATCATCAGCTGTCAGCCAACAGCTGATCACAGAAGGAAACAGAAGCCGGTTATCTGCTTTTTTTTTTTCCTTCTCATGATCAGCGCGAGGAGAAAAGAAAGCAGCCAGTAACCAGCTTCTGTTGCAGGGACATCTGTCCCGCTAATCTGTGCCACCTACCAGTGCGTTAATCCTTGCCCACCAGTGGTACCTGTCAGTGCTGCTAATGTGTGCCCACCAGTGCCTCAACAGTGTCACCTACCAGTGTCACTGTGCTCACCAGTGCCACTGTGTGCTCACCAGTGCCTCAACAGGGTCACCTACCAGTGTCACTGTGTGCCCACCAGTGCCTCAACAGGGTCACCTACCAGTGTCACTGTGTGCCCACCAGTGCCTCAACAGGGTCACCTACCAGTGCCACTGCGCTCACCAGTGCCTCAACAGGGTCACCTACCAGTGTCACTGTGTGCCCACCAGTGCCTCATCAGTGTCAGCTACCAGTGCCACTAATGCGTGCCCACTAGTGCCGCTAATTTGTGTCAACTATCAGTGCCGCCTTTCAGTGCAGGAGAAATTTTTTTTTTTTTTTTTAATTAAATACCCACCGTTGATACTGGAATACCACCAAAAGAAAGCCATTTATGTGTGAAAAAAAAATGTAAAAAATGATAAAAGTTTAGTTTGGGTACAGTGCTGCATGACCGGGCAATTGTCATTCAAAGTGTGACAGCGCTGAAAGATGAAAATTGGCCTGGGCAGGAAGGGGGTGAAAGTGACCGGTATTGAAGTGGTTAAAACAACCTTTCAGTGTCTAAGTATTCCATAACAGCATAAAACACGCAGCTTATGTATAAAGAGTGTGCCAATAGAATCTCTGCTTACCCGTGGCTAGCTATAGAATATATGAAAACATTTTACATATACATACATATAAAATTTATTTTATAGCAGAGGAATGACTCTTGGATGTTTGGTTGCCATGGACCACCAGGACTTGTATTCTTGGCACAGTCTTCATACAGTGTATTATTAGTAGGAAGTCAGTTGGCTCTGGCGGTGGCTACAAGTCTTCCATGGATCTCTCTCCTCTAATCAAACAATTGAATAGAAATCTTCCATTAATCGTTCATATTGAACACCCCCGGGGGGGTGAACATTCAGGGCAAAGTAAGCGGCTTCCGTGGCAGCCCGCCTGCGCACTAATGCTATTGGGCGGTATCCTGGTAACGTGCCATACAGCTTGGCGGCCTTTGTGCTCATGCGTGCCGCCAGATCCTAAATATCAGTTGTAAAGATGGCGGCACAGAAGAGGGGTGGAGGTAGGTGTTCATTCAGCGGTTTAGTCCCGAAGGATCATCAGGAGGAAATAAAAAATATTTTTTTAATTCATGTTTAGTTTTGGATGGAGTGGAGAGGAAGTAGACCCCCAGTCAGGTTTTTATTGTGTAAAAAGAAGCAGCAAAAAATACTCTTGCGCACAGGTGTGTTGGCTAAAAAGTCCCAAGGGTTCAAGAAGGACTATGGATTTCGGCCTTGCTGCTCTCAAAGGATGGGATTGTCCTAGTGTTAAATAAAAAGAAGAGAAAAAAGAGCGCACCAGCCTAGTGCATTATCCTTGACAGATTTATTTAATTAAAAACAAGATAAAAACTACTCACAAAGGTCGAAGAAAAAATCGCATAGCAATGGCACAGAGGCAATTATTCCAGTGGTAGCAGTTTTCCAGGTCCCAGGAAGGAGGCATACGGACTACTGCTGGCTAACGCGTTTCGAAGGTTACCCTTCTTCATCAGAGCCTCAGAAGAGAAAAAAGAGCGCACCAGCCTAGTGCATTATCCTCTGATGAAGAAGGGTAACCTTCGAAACGCGTTAGCCAGCAGTAGTCCGTATGCCTCCTTCCTGGGACCTGGAAAACTGCTACCACTGGAATAATTGCCTCTGTGCCATTGCTATGCGATTTTTTTTTTCTTCGACCTTTGTGAGTAGTTTTTATCTTGTTTTTAATTAAATAAATCTGTCAAGGATAATGCACTAGGCTGGTGCGCTCTTTTTTCTCTTCTTTTTATTTAGGTTTTTATTGTGGTCTGTGCCCCAATTAGAGAGATTCACCTGATTTGTAATACAAAAAGGTGAAAGAAAACCCTTAATGAGGAAAAAAGTGTCGTTTTTTTTTTTTTTTTTTTTGGGGGGTGGGGTTTCCCTGACCTGCAAAAGTAAAAATGCATAATGTGCTAGTATGTGCTAGCACATTGTGTGAAACTTACCTGCAAACCAAGTTCTCATTGTCACCGCTGGAGGCAGCATTCATCTTCGCTCGTCTTCCTTCCGGGTCCAGACACTCCGGCTGTGTGACTGGTGAGAGCTGCCGGTCACGGCACAGGACTTTGAAGAAATGGCACAGTACGCCGGTCCCTCAGAGCGCATGTGCCGATGACATCACCGGCTGCATATACAGTAAGGCCCCTTTCACACGCGATTTTACCTCGATTTCAGGGACTGTCTGTGTAAACTTAAGGTCTATGGACCTCAACTCGCATGAAAGTCAGACCAAAGTAGTACGGGGATTACCTTGAAGTTGCTAATATATGAATGGTTATCATTGGAAATCATGGGGAACGACTTGTCATGGGGACTTTACGGTCCCAAGTTGCAGGACAAGTCGCACAGGTGTGAAAGGGGCCTAAAAATCTCCTAAACTGCGCACTTTTAGAAGCGATTTACAGTACCTAGAGGCAGGCCTATTATAAGGCTTACCTATAGGTATAAACAATATATGGAAGTTTACTTTCTCTTTAATGCTGGGTTGTCACCAGAACAGGAAGCGAGGGGGGAAATCATCCAATGGGAACACTAGTTCTGATGACACGGTACAGAGATTTTTAACTCATTTCCTGTTTTGACTACGAGACAGGAAATGAAATCTCCCCCAATGGTGACATTAGCTCTGGTGACAACATGTGGGGGAGACTTTCCTCTCATTTTCCAGTTTAGCTGACAGGACATGAAATCTCCCCAATGGTGCAACTAGTTCTGGTGACACCTAGGAAAGGGGGGAGGGGATCCTCTCACTTTGTTTTAGCTATGAGACAGGAAATAATCCAAAGGGGGCATTCATTCTGGTGACAACACTTTGGGAGGGGGATTTCTTCTCATATCCTGTTTGTTTATGAGACAGAAAATCATACGACGCCGCTGGTTCCGGTGGAACTTTGAAGGGATTTCTCCCCATTTCCTGTTTTGGCTATAAGACAGGAAGTGAAAGGAAATCTCCCAATCGGGACCCTAGTTTTGGTGACAAACGCGTGGTGGTGTTCCTCTCACTTCCCATTTTGGCTATGAGAGAGGAAGCGAGGAGAAATCATCCAAAGGACACAGATTCTGGTGACACTTTGGAGTGGGGGCGGGACGAGCGCCAACAGATTACATACAGGAGAAACTCCTGTTTTCTCGTTGGCCTCTTTAATACAAAGTCCCGCCTCCTTTGATGGACAGAACAGTCGTCCAATGGCAGTGCAGGAGATGGGACTTTGTATTAGAGGCCACCGCGTAAAACAGGAAATTCTCCTGTATGTACGGCACTCATTAAGCCCCTTTCTTGTCCCCTCCAAGGCAGCCAGAATATATATCTTTTGTGGGCCCGGCATTTGAAGATTCATTGGGGGCCACAAAAGATATAAAATGTCCAAATTACCAGGCAGGCCGTTCGAAACCGGAAACGCAGGCCGGACTTTGGACACGCCTGCCTTAAGCATAGGGGACTTTAAAGGACAACCAGTACACAAGAAATAATTTGCAAAAAAAAAATGTTAATTTATTTTGAGTTCCCAACAGGGAACCTGAGAATGCAGCCGGTGATTCGGCCAGCTGACCATAGAGCTGATCAGAGACCAGAATAGCTCCAATCATCTCTATGGCCATAGAAACTGGAAGCTACGAGCATTTCATGACTTAGATTTTGGCGGATGTAAACAGCGCCATTGGGAAATTGGGAAAGCATTTTATCACACCGACCTTGGTGTGGTCAAATGCTTTGAGGGCAGAGGAGAGATCTAGGGTCTAATAGACCCCAATTTTTTCAAAAAAGAGTACCTGTCACTACCTATTGCTATCATAGGGGATATTTACATTCCCTGAGATAACAATAAAAATGATTAAAAAAAAAAAAAAAATTAAAGGAACAGTTTAAAAATAAGATAAAAAAGCAAAAAAAAAAATAATAGAAAAAAAAACAACACATTTGCCCCCCCCCCCTGCTCTCGCGCAAAGGCGAACGCAAGCGTCGGTCTGGTGTCAAATGTAAACAGCAATTGCACCATGCATGTGAGGTATCACCGCAAAGGTCAGATCGAGGGCAGTAATTTTAGCAGTAGACATCCTTTGTAAATCTAAATGGTAACCTGTAAAGGCTTTTAAAAATGTATGTAGTTTGTCGCCACTGCACGTTTTTGCGCAATTTTAAAGCATGTCGTATTTGGTATCCATGTACTCGGCCTAAGATCATCTTTTTTATTTCATCAAACCATTATTTCAACCACCATTTTAATCTGCAGGGCCTTTGCTTTAAAAAAATATAATGTTTGGGGGTTCAAAGTAATTTTCTTGCAAAAAAAATGTATTTTTTCACGTACACAAATAGTGTCAGAAAGGGCTTTGTCTTCAAGTGGTTAGAAGAGTGGGTGATGTGTGACATAAGCTTCTAAATGTTGTGCATAAAATGCCAGGACAGTTCAAACCCCCCCCCAAATGACCCCATTTTGGAAAGTAGACACCCCAAGCTATTTCCTGAGAGACATGTCGAGTCCATGGAATATTTTATATTGTGACACAAGTTGCGGGAAAAAGACAATTTTTTTTTTTTTTTTTGCACAAAATTATCACTAAATGATATATTGCTCAAACATGCCATGGGAATATGTGAAACTACACCCCAAAATACATTCTGTTGCTTCTCCTGAGTACGGGGATACCACATGTGTGGGACTTTTTGGGAGCCTAGCCGTGTACGGGACCCCGAAAACTAAGCACCGCCTTCAGGCTTTCTAAGGGCGTAAATTTTTTATTTCAATCCTCACTGCCTATCACAGTTTCGGAGGCCATGGAATGCCCAGGTGGCACAAACCCCCCCAAATGACCCCATTTTGGAAAGTAGACACCCCAAGCTATTTGCTGAGAGGTATAGTGAGTATTTTGCAGACCTCACTTTTTGTGACAAAGTTTTGAAAATTGAAAAAAGAAAAAAGAATAAATTTTTTTTTCTTTCTTCATTTTCAAAAACAAATGAGGTCTGCAAAATACTCCCCATGCCTCTCAGCAAATAGCTTGGGGTGTCTACTTTCCAAAATGGGGTCATTTGGGGGGGGTTTTTGTGCCACCTGGGCATTCCATGGCCTCCGAAACTGTGATAGGCAGTGAAGAGTGAAATCAAAAATTTACACCCTTAGAAATCCTGAAGGCGGTGATTGGTTTTCGGGGCCCCGTACGCGGCTAGGCTCCCAAAAAGTCCCACACATGTGGTATCCCCATACTCAGGAGAAGCAGCTAAATGTATTTTGGGGTGTAATTCCACATATGCCCATGGCCTGTGTGAGCAATATATCATTTAGTGACAACTTGGTACAAAAAAAAAAAAGTTTGTCATTTTCCCGCAACTTGTGGCAATATATAAAATATTCCATGAACTCAACATGCCTCTTAGCAAATATCTTGGGGTGTCTGCTTTCCAAAATGGGGTCATTGGGGGGGGGGGTTTGGGGGGTTGTGCCATCTGGGCATTTTATGGCCTTCGAAACTGTGATAGGTAGTGAGGAGTGAAATCAAAAATTTACGGACTTAGAAATCCTAAAGGCAGTGATTGGTTTTCGGGGTCCCGTACGCGGCTAGGCTCCCAAAAAGTCCCACACATGTGGTATCCCCGTACTCAGGAGAAGCAGCTGAATGTATTTTGGGGTGTAATTCCACATATAACCATGCCATGTTTGAGCAATATATCATTTTTGTAATTTTTTTTTTTTTTTTTGTCATTCAATCACTTGGGACAAAAAAATTAAATATTCAATGGGTTCAACATGCCTCTCAGCAATTTCCTTGGGGTGTCTACTTTCCAAAATGGAGTCATTTGGGGGGGTTTGTACTGCCCTGCCATTTTGAAATGAGATAGGCAGTCATAAACTAAAAGCTGTGTAAATTCCAGAAAATGTACCCTAGTTTGTAGACGCTATAACTTTTGCGCAAACCAATAAATATACGCTTATTGACATTTTTTTTTACCAAAGCCATGTGGCCGACTAAAATTTAGTTTATTGGATTTTTTTTATAACAAAAAGTAGAAAATATCTTTTTTTTTTTTTTCAAAAATGTCAATCTTTTTCCGTTTATAGCGCAAAAAATAAAAACCGCAGAGGTGATCAAATACCATCAAAAGAAAGCTCTATTTGTGGGAAAAAAAGGACGCAAATTTCGTTTGGGTACAGCATTGCATGACCGCGCAATTAGCAGTTAAAGCGACGCAGTGCCAAATTGTAAAAAGTGCTTTGGTCAGGAAGGGGTAAAACCTTCCGGGGCTGAAGTGGTTAACCATCATTTGTTTAGCAGGTACACCATTCAGCTGCTGCACTGATTTATCTATCTTGACAGCAACAGCGTTTGCTCCCACGATATGTAAATCAGCGACTCCCGTGCTGTAGGAGGTGATTTCACCACCACAGTTAAAAAAAAAAAAAAATGGTGCATGTATGCCCATCATTAGAAGTGGGTGGATGAAGGGAGTTATCAGTGATCAGTGATAATACTATACACTGTACTAATGACACTGGCTGGGAAGGGATTAACATTTAGGGTGATCAAGGGGTTAACTGTGTGTCTAACAATTGTAATTTGTGTTGCTTTTATCACCACATCTCTGCTCCATGTACATACACTATAATATATTATTATATTACTTTATATTACAGTGTAATATAATATGTTTTTATATTTTATTAGATACTGTAGTGTATTATTTTACACAGTATATTATAATAATATATTTTTGTATTATATAGTGTATAATAATATATTTTTAGATTATATTGTATTCTATAGTGTATTATATATTTTTATATGATATATAATAGGGCTGGGAAAAAAATCGATTTAAATCTTGAATCGAGTTGAGAGGTCAAATCAATTCAAAATTTAAGCAAATTGATTTTTTTAGATTTTTTTTTTTTTTCGCCGCGTCGGTCCCGAGGCGCTGCGGGCATGAGTTTTTAGGCGAGGCCTGGCCTAGTCCGTGGCTACGGCCAGACGCCCCGGACTAGGCCGAAGCTGCGGCCTCGCCTAAAAAACTCATGCCCGCAGCGCCTCCGGACCGGCGCTTACACCGCGCCGGGCCTGAAGAGCTGCGGGCAAGGAGTTTTTAGGTGAGGCCGGACGCCGCGGACTAGGCCGAAGCCGCGGCCTCGCCTAAAAGTTCATGCCTGCAGCGCCTCAGGACCAGCGCGGTTTCCAAAAAAAAGACTCGATTCGAATCGTGAATCGAGTTTTTTTTAAGAGAATCGAAGATTTTTTTTTTTAAGAAAATCTCCCAGCCCTATAATATTATATTACATAGTGTATTACCATATACAGTATCTCACAAAAGTGAATTTTTGTAAATATCTGAACATTTTTGTAAATATCTGAAAAAAAAAAAAAAAAAAAAAAGAATTGTTGCTCTACAAAAAGATGGCCTAGGCCAGTGATGGTGAACCTTGGCACTCCAGATGTTTTGAAACATTTCCCATGATGCTCAACTACACTTCAGAGTGCAAGCGCGTCATGGGAAATGTAGTTCCAAAACATCTGGGGTGCCAAGGTTCACCATCACTGGCCTAGGCTATAAGAAGTTTGCCAAGACCCTGATATTGAGCTGCAGCACGGTGGCCAAGACCATACAGGACAAGTTCCACTCAGAACAGGCCTCGCCATGGTCAACCAAAGAAGTTGAGTGCACGTGCTCAGCGTCATATCCAGAGGTTGTCTTTGGGAAATAGAGATATGAGTGCTGCCAGCATTGCTAAAGAGGTTGAAGCTGAAGAGGTGTCAGCCTATCAGTGCTCAGACCATACGCCACACACTGCATCAAATTGGTCTGCATGACTGTCGTCCCAGAAGGAAGCCTCTTCTAAAGATGATGCACAAGAAAGCCCACAAACAGTTTGCTGAAGACAAGCAGACTAAGGACATGGATTACTGGAACCATGTCCTGTGGTCTGATGAGACCAAGATAAACTTATTTGGTTCAGAAGGTGTCAAGTGTGAGTGGCGGCAACCAGGTGAGGAGTACAAAGACAAGTGTGTCTTGCCTACAGTCAAGCATGGTGGTGGGGGTGTCATGTTCTGGGGCTGCATGAGTGCTGCCGGCACTGGGGAGCTACAGATCATTGAGGGAACCATGAATGCCAACATGTACTGTGACATACTGAAGCAGAGCATGATCCCCTCCCTTCGGAGACTGGGCCACGGGGCAGTATTCCGATATAACGACCCCAAACACACCTCCAAGATGACTACTGCCTTGCAAAAGAAGCTGAGGGTAAAGGTGATGGACTGGCCAAGCATGTCTCCAGACCTAAACACTATTGAGCATCTGTGGGGCATCCTCAAACAGAAGGCGGAGGAGCGCAAGGTCTCTAACATCCACCAGCTCTGTGATGTCATCATGGAGGAGTGGAAGAGAACTCCAGTGACAACCTGTGAAGCTCTGGTGAACTCCATGCCCAAGAGGGTTAAGGCAGTGCTGGAAAATAATGGTGGCCACACAAAATATTGACACTTTGGGCCCAATTTGGACATTTTCACTTAGGGGTGTACTCACTTTTGATACCAGCGGTTTAGACATTAATGGCTGTGTGTTGAGTTATTTTGAGGGGACAGCAAATTTACACTGTTATACAAGCTGTACACTCACTACTTTACATTGTAGCAAAGTGTCATTTCTTCAGTGTTGTCACATGAAAAGATAGAATAAAATATTTACAAAACTGTGAGGGGTGTACTCACTTTTGTGAGATATATATATTATTAATAATAATAATAATAATATGTTGCTCCTGGTGTATACTGTGTCATGATCAGTGTGCAGCAGGCTGGGCGGAATGACAAACTGGCCAAGATAAACACTCTGCTGTACACCATGAAGTGACCCATTTTTCCAATTTGAATAGTCAAACCTGAACCAAGCGAGAGTACGGCTGCATTTGCATTCCCCTGAAACATCCTGTGCTCGCTGACGGGGGATGTTGTTACGGGAGGCACCTCTGGTTATCTGTTCAGGGTTCGTGGAAAACTTGACTTTGTTATTATAAAGATATTAAATTAGAACTGAAGGAAAAACATTTCCATTTTAGATACAGTTAGGCTTCTTTCAAACATGCAACCAGGGGGCATCAAAATCAGGAAGTTAAGCTGCATTTTTATCACCCCAAACTACCCCCCCCCCCCCCCCATCTGGCTGAACACTGACATGCAGCTGAACAAGTCCTAAGGGAGGATTATAAACCCAGTCTTTTTTTTTCCTCTTTCTTTACTACCTGGGGGAGATTTCCCTTCACATCCTGCCTCATAGCCATAAGAAGAAATGGGAGGAAGTTCCTTTAACCACGTCCCGACCAGCCGCCGCAGTTTTACTGTGGCAGAATGGCAAGGGTGGGCGAAACGGCGTTATGTTACGGTGGCCGCGACAATCTGATTCGTTGTAGAACCGATCAGTCTCCAGGCACAGGCCAATGGTTTCTGGCCTGGACCTGCTGATCGGTCCTGACAAATGAAATCCTAGTGATGTAATCTTTCCTCCTGGAACTCTTTTCATTCCAGAGAGAGGAGAGATAACATCTAACTGTGAGTTGCACCAACAGTACACATAGGCACATATTTTACCCCCGATCACCCCCCCAGTTAACCCCTTCATACCCTGTCACTGTGTCACCCAGTGCAGTGTTCATATTTTTCTTTGATCACTGTACTGGTGTCATTAGTGACACTAATCAGTGTTAGGGTACTTAGTAATAGGCCCAGATAGGTCTAGGGACCCCCCCTAATAAAGGTTTAACCCCTTGATCACCCCCTGTCACCAGTGATCACCGTATTAGTGTCACGGGTGATGCTGGTTAGATTTTTTTTTATAGCGTCAGGGCACCCGCCGTATATTACCCAATAAAGGTTTAACCCCCTGATCAGTTTTGACAGGGTGACATCAGTTTTCAGCGTCAGTCAGGGTCTGCGTCGCCCCAGGCAGCGTCAGATTAGTGCCAGCAGCGCTAACACCCACGCACGCACCATACACCTCCCTTAGTAGTATAGTGTCTGAACGGATCGATATATGATCTGATCAGAACTATACTAGCATCCCCAGCAGTTTAGTGTTTCCAAAAATGCAGTGTTAGCAGGATCAGTCCAGATACCTGCTAGCACCTGCGTTTAGCCCCTCCGCCCAGCCCAGCCCACCCAAGTGCAGTATCAATCGATCACTGTCACTTACAAAAACACTAAACACACATAACTGCAGCATTTGCAGAGTCAGGCCTGATCCCTGTGAACGCTAACAGTTTTTTTTTAATGTTTGAAGCAGTCGCTGCCAGTCAGGAGCTCTTTTTCCTGTGAGTCTCACTAGTGTACCAGTAAATTTAGAGACCAAAATGTCAAATCAAAGGTACAGTAGTGAAGAGGCCTACATGTTTCTGAGCATGACAGATAGTGAAGAGGAAGTCACTCATCTGTCAGATTCAGGCTCAAAATACGAACCTGTAGACAGCAGCGGCACCCTGACAGATAGCTCTGTCGACGGAGTTGTGGTCCCTGCCAAGGTCAGGCGTACCCAACACAATTCTTCTGCTGTCGTTGAGGTGCAAGAACCACAGGTCCCTCGTATGGAGCAGAGCAGTACTAGTGCCGCTCATCCTTCTGGTGAACTGGCAAGCACCAGCGGTCTAGTACATCCTGGTTGTACATCCAGCACTGCAGTAACATGTGGTGACGTTTCGAGTCCCATAAGTGCAGTTCAAGCTGGTGAGGTGGCAAGCATGAGTAGTGTCCACTGCCACCAAGAAGAAGACAAACACAGGCCCGTCGAGCCCATAGTGCCCTTCCTGCTGCATTTGCCAATCCTAATTGGGAGCCCACCACTTCTGCAGCACCCATACATTCCCCCATTCACTGGCCAACCCGGCATTCAGGTGGAAACAGTTGATTTTACGTCACTTGATTTTTATTCGCTGTTTTTCACGGAGGATCTCTATAGATCTATTGTGGACCAAAGCAATTTGTATGCTGGTCAATTCATCATCGCTAATCCCCATTTTACCCTTGCCAGAGATTGGAAACCTATTACGGTTTCCGAATTTAAGACCTTTCTGGGCCTATCCCTCCTCATGGGCATAACTAAAAAGAGTGAGTTGCAGCCATATTGGTCCGCTGACCCAATTCACCATACGCCCGTGTTCTCTGCCTCCATGACCAGGGCACGATACGAGCAGATCTTGCGGTTCATGCACTTCAATGACAATGAGCTCTGTCATCCTCGGGGTGACCCTGGATACAGTCGGCTCTACAAAATTCGGCCCCTCGTAAACCACTTCAACCAGCAGTTTGCAGCCTTGTTTACTCTACATCAAGTTGTCTGCGTTGATGAGTCCCTGATTAAGTTTCCTGGCCGCTTGTCATTCAAACAGTATCTTCCCAGCAAGCGTGCTAGATAAGGGGTCAAGATGTATAAGCTCTGTGACAGGGCCACAGGCTATACATGTAGTTTTATGGTTTACAAAGGAAGAGATAGTTACAGTACGTAGTGTCAGAGAACTGCCCAGATTACATAGGGAGCGCTGGTAAGATTGTGTGGGACTTGGTGTCAACCTTATTCGGAAAGGGGTACCACTTATATGTGGACAATTAAAAATTATTATTATTAATTATTACACGAGCGTGCCACTTTTTGGTCACTTGTTTGATCGTGGAATTGGCGCATGTGGCACCGTTCGATCTAATCGCCGGGGCTTCCCCCAACGCCTTGTAGAATCCCGTCTTAGGCTGGGGGAGAGAGCCTGCTTGAAGTGTAATAACTTGCTCGCTCTGAAGTGGAGGGATAATAAGAATGTTTTCGTTCTGTCCTCCCTTCACACAGACACGACAGTCCAAATTCCTCCGGCGACTGGTGTTGTGGAGAAACCCCTCTGTGTCCATGAATATAACCTTAATATGTGAGGGGTGGACCTCAACGACCAGTTGTTGGCGCCGTACCTAATTGCCGTAAGGCCAGACGGTACAAAAAAGTGTCTGTATACCTATTTCAATTGGCTCTGCTGAATGCTTATGTGCTATACAAAGCTTCAGGACGAAGTGGATCCTTCCTTAAATTCCAGGAAGAGATCATCGCTATTTGCTGATAGGCATGTTGAGTACATGGAATATTTTATATTTTGCCACAAGTTTCTGGAAAATTACTATTTATTTATTGTTTTTTTACACAAAGTTGTCACTAAATGATCCACATGCATGCCATGCACTTGCACTTGAGAGGAGTTCTGTGAACAGCTGAGCGGCACTTTTCAATCAATAGATTCCACAGCCCTGAGGGACACCAGACTGAATGGGGGAGACATAATTGCCTTCACGAACCATCGTTGAAGATGGCTATTTAACAGGGGAGTACTTGGAGCCTTCACTGTCCAGGAGCTGAGCATACCACCTTGAACTGATCCTTCCATCTGTGTCCAGTATCTGAGCGACATCTGATGAATACAACAACATCTGATATACATAATATAAGATCCCAAGCCTGTCTGATCCCTCTGTCATATGACATTTGGGGTCCATCACAGCTGGTAAGAGTACCCATTTATATCTTGAGTTCCGCTGTTGTTGACTACAGACAAGCCTTACACTGATTGTTCCACGATTGGGATTACCTTCACCTGAGGATATACCACTTGAGATTTTTTGTGGACATTTTTTCTCACACCCTCACTAGGTTATATTTAGCATAGCCAATTTATATTGTCTTTTGGTTTCCTTTTAGATGTGTTATCTAGTTTCCATTTTATTTTCACCTTTTAGTAGCGCTACACTATTATTATATTATTGCTCAAACATGCCATGGACATATGTGGAACTACACCCCAAAATACATTCTGCTGCTTCTCCTGAGTATGGGGATACCACATGTGTGAGACTTTTTGGGAGCCTAGCCGTGTACAGGACCCCGAAAACCAATCACTGCCTTCAGGCTTTCTAAGGGTGTAAAACTGTGATTTTACGCCTCACTGCCTATCACAGTTACGGAGGCCCTGAAATGTCCAGATGGCACAAAACCCCCCAAATGACCCCATTTTGGAAAGTAAACACCCCAAGGTATTTGCTTTTTCCATTTATATTGCAAAAACTAAAAATCATAGAGGCAATCAAATACCATCCAAAGAAAGCTCTATTTGTGGGAAAAAAAGGACCCGAATTTCGTTTGGGTACAGCGTTGCACGACCTCGCAATTACCAGTTAAAACGATGCAGTGCCAAATTGTAAAAAGGTAATTGAGCAGCCAAATCCTCTGGGGCTGAAGTGGTTAAAGTGAGGGAATCCCTGGTTGTCACCAGAGCTAGCTTCTCGTGGCAAGATTTTACCCTCTATTCCTGTTCTGGGGACAACCCAAAATATGTTTGTTTTTTTTTCATTTTGAGCAAATCACCAGAACAAATAAAAAGGGTGAATCTTCCTAATGGGGCCATGGTAATAAATACCTGACGGGGTCCTAATCCTTCTTTACCTTATTCAAAACTTTTAGTTATACTTTAACCTCTTCCCGACTGCACTATAAGCCAAAAGACAGCTACAGCGCACTGTTGGGTGGCACTGATGGGCATTGGCAGGTGACAATGATGGGGAGGCACTGATTGGCAGCACTGGTAGGCACTGTTTGGACTGCACAGATAATCAGTGTACATGTCCCTTTTAGAGAAGCCAGTTATTGGCTGTCAGCATGAGGAAAGAAGTGCTGATTACCGGCTTCTATGTACACCTGTGATGAGCTGATCACGTGGTAAAGAGCTGCTGATTGGCTCTTTACCTCAATCTGTGATCAGCAGTGTCCTCCGGACGCAGCTGGCGTGCGGCCGGCGCAATCACGGGAGACCGTCATATGACGTCCTCCCAGAATCAATGCCCCCTGTGCACCCGCTGATGTGCGCTCTGCGGGGCCATCGTATTAGCATTATGGGCCCCTGCGCAAAGTAACACACTGGGGCCCCTACCAGCCTGCATCAGGTGTCCCCATCACAGTGCCCATATACATCATGTTAACCCATGACAGTGCCCATATACTGTATATCAGGTGTCCCCATCACAGTCACAGTGTCCACTTACATCAGGTGTTCCCCATGACAGTGTGCCCTTACATCATTGGGTTTCACCATCACAGTGTCCCTTTACATCATGTGACCCCATCATAGTGCCCATTTATCAGGTGTCCCCATCAGTGTCCCCATACATTGGGTTCCTCCATCACAGTGTCCCCTTACATCATGTCACCCCATCACAGTGCCCATTTATCAGGTGTCCCCATCACAGTGTCCCCATACATTGGGTTCCTCCATCACAGTGTCCCCTTACATCATGTCACCCCATCACAGTGCCCATATACATCATGTTACCCCATCACAGTGCCCATATACTGTATGTCAGGTGTCCCCATCACAGTGTCCACTTACGTCAGGTGTTCCCCATGACAGTGTGCCCTTACATCATTGGGTTCCACCATCAGTGTCCCCATACATTGGGTTCCCCCATCAGTGTCCCCTTACATCATATCACCCCATCACAGTGCCCATTTATCAGGTGTCCCCATCACAGTGCCCATATACATCATGTTACCCCATGACAGTGCCCATATACTGTATATCAGGCGTCCCCATGACAGTGTCCACTTACATCAGGTGTTCCCCATGACAGTGTGCTCTTACATCATTGGGTTCCTCCATCAGTGTGTCCCCTTACATCATGTCACCCCATCACAGTGCCCATTTATCAGGTGTCCCCATCACAGTGTCCCCGTAGATTGGGGTCCCCCATCACAGTGTCCCTTAACCACCTCAATACTGGGCACTTTCACCTCCTTCCTGCCCAAGCCATTTTTCAGATTTCAGCGGTGTCACATTTTGAATGACAATTGCGCAGTCATGCAACACTGCACCCTAATGAAATTGTTATAATTTTTTTACCCCCACAAATTGAGCTTTCTTTTGGTGGTATTTGATCACCTCTGCGGTTTTTATTTTTTGCGCTATAAACAAAAGAAGAGTGACAAGTTTGAAAAAAAAAACACAATATTTTTTACTTTTTGCTATAATAAATATCTAATTATTTATTTATTTTTTTAAACAAATTTTTTCCTCAGTTTAGGCCGATATGTATTTTTCTACATATTTTTGGTAAAAAAAAATCGCAATAAGTGTATATTGATTTGTTTGAGCAAAAGTTATAGCGTCTACAAAATAGGGGATAGATTTATAGCATTTTTATTATAATTTTTTTTTTTTTTACTAGTTATGGTGGCGATCTGCGATTTTGCAGCAGACATATCGGACACTTTTGACACATTTTTTGGACCATTCACATTTATACAGCGATCCGTGCTATAAAAATGCACTGATTACTGTATAAATGTGACTGGCAGGGAAGGGGTTAACACTAGGTGGTGATTGAGGGATTAATTATGTTTCCTAGGGAGTGACTCTAACTGTAGGGGGAGGGGACTCACAAGGGGAGGAGACCGATCGGTGTTCCTCTGTACTGAGAACACACCATCGGTCTCCTCTCACCTGACAGGACGTGGATCTATGTGTTTTCACATACAGATCAATGGTCCTACTCTGTTACCGGGCAATCGCGGGTGCCCCGCCGGGCACGCGCATCGGGTCCCCAGTGATGCGGTGGGCACGCGCGAGTGCCACCGGCGGCGCGCGTGCCCCCTGGTGGGCCGGGAAGGCGAGGGCATCGTATGATGCCCTCCCAGAACGAGAGCCGCCTGGCCATCATATGCCAGTCGGAAGGCGGCAAGCGGTTAAAATCAGGTTCCCCCATCACAGTGCCCATATTGATCAGATGTCCCCATCACAGTGCTTCCATACATTAGGTGTCCCCCATCAGTGTCCTTATAAATCAGGTTGTCCCCATCACAGCACCCTTTACATCAGCTGTCCCCCTCACGGTGCCCATATAGATCACATCGGGGCTTTTTTTCTCGGGGGAATAGGTGCAGGAACTCCCCCTTGTCCTCAGTCCCTACCCACCTCTGACCATCGTCCTTTGATTCCACCCCCTACCCACCTACCAGTACTGCCCCTTTTAGAGAAAACAGAACCAAGCATCATTTTGTGATGTTAAATCATTTGTATGGAACATGTTAATGATAAAAAGAAAAGCAGTAAAATAGATCCCATGCAGCCAGCAACAATAGAATCCCAGCAATAGATCCCCACACAACAATAGACTCCCCCAGCAACAATGGACTCCACCCCAACAACAATAGATCCCCTGCAGCAACAGTGAACCAACCACAACAACAAAATATCACACCCAGTAACAAAATATCCACCCAAGCAACATTAGACCTGCCCCCCCCCCCCCAGCAGCAACAACAGATCTCCCAGCAGCCAGCATCAATACATCCTCCAGCAGCCAGTAAAAATAGACCTCTCCCTCAACAGTAGATACCTTCCAGCAAGATAAGACCCCCCCCAGCAACAATATATCCCCGTCAGCAACAATAGACCCTCACACAAAATCAGATCCCTGCCAGTGACAATAGATCCCCCAGCAGCCAACATCAATAGACCCTCCAGCACACCCCACACCCCTTGCTATTACATACATTCAGTGCTGGAGGTGCCGGAACTGTGTTTCCGCTGAAAAAAAAAACCTTGGATCACATGTCCCTATCACTGTGCCTCCATACATTAGGTGCCCCCCCATTACAGTACCCATATGGATCAGATGTCTCCATCAAAGTGCCCCAATACATTAGGTGTCCCCCATCACAGTGTCCTCTTAAATCAGGTTCCCCTAATCACAGTGTCCCCATACATTAGGTGTCCCCCATCACAATCTCCACCTACCTGAATGAAAGTGGCATCACTCCTGTCAGACATTAACAATCTCCTGGCGCCCCCTCCTCCATAGGAAGACACTACACTGCACCCTGGACAGCCGCCCCTCCCCTTACCCCGGCCCTAGTGGAGAGCACTAGACGAGGCGCGGTCCTCCTCCCCTTTAAATGCTGTGCAGGTGTCGCGGCCATAACGTCACTGGTTGCAAGTCGCCAGGAGGCTGTAGCAACTAAGCGCCAGTAAGGCTCAGGTGGAGGTGGACGCGGAGCCAGCGCTATGCCAGGGTTTGCTGGTGCAGTGATATGCACATAAGCAGCACCTCTTGCCTCTGTCTCCCTCCTCACTGGGCAGATTGATAGCAGCGGGGGGCGGGGCAAGCTTCCCAGTCTGTGTCAACAGACGCAGACAGGGTGGCTCAGCAGTGAATGCAGACGAGTGCCCCCATAGAAAGCGGCTTGCTATGGGGGCACTCGCTGAAGAGTAGGAGCCTGGAGCGCCGGCGGGGGACCCCAGAAGAGGATCTGGGCTGCTCTGTGCAAAGCTATTGCACATAGCAGGTAAGTATAACATGTTTATTATTTTAGCCACTTAAAGTGCAGGTTCACCTCTACAGAAAAATCCAGTCCCGCTGATCTGGAGCACGGCGATATCCCATTATAAGCCCTGGTATAGCCACGTCACCGGTCCGGGGCTTAGAAATCCCCTCGGCTTTCTCTCCTCTTCTCCCCCTGCTGACAGGACGGGCTGCGCGGGTTGCACATGTGATGGCGCCGACCAATTAGAATGCTGCTAAACGTACCTCATGACTGGGTATGTTTTGGAGATTAAGCCCAGGGGCTTTCTAAGCCCCAGACCGGTGATGCAGCTATACCAGGGATATCGCCACACTCCAGGTCAGCGGGACTGGGGGTAGGGGTGTGAGGATGAGGTCCTGTGCAAGTTCACCTTACAGATTTTTCTGTAAAGGTGCACTTACCCTTTAACCACTTGCCACCCAGGCCAATTCCGACATTTCTCGACTACATGTAAAAATCATAATTTTTTTGCTAGAAAATTCCACAGAATCCCCAAACATTATATATGTTTTTTAGCAGAGACCCTAGAGAATAAGATGGCAGTCATTGCAACTTTTTATCTCACACTGTATTTGCGCAGCAATTTTTCAAACAATTGTCTTTTGGAAAAAAAAAAGTTTCATGCATTAAAAAAAAACTGAGCCCAATTTTTATTGTATAATGTGAAAGACGATGTTACGCCGAGTAAATAGATACCTAACATGTCATGCTTAAAAATTGCGCACGCTCATGGAATGGCGCCAAACTTCGGTACTTAAAAATCTCCATAGGCAAAGCTTTAACATTTTTTACAGGTTACATGTTTTGAGTTACAGAGGAGGTCTAGGGCTGGAATTATTGCTCTCGCTCTAACGTCCGCGATGATACCTCACATGTGTGGTTTGAATGCGTTCGCTTCTGCGAGCGAGCACGCGGGGACAGGGGCGCTTTACTTTTTTTTATTGTTAATTTTACTTTTATTTTTCTATTTTGACAATTTCTTTTTAAGTTTTTTTTTGATCACTTATATTCCTATTACATGGAATGTAAACATCCCCCTGTAATAGGAATAAGCATGACAGGTCCTCTTTACAGCGAGATCTGGAGTCAATAAGTCCCCCAATCTCACCTCTAGGCTGGGAAGCCTGAAATCCCCCCACCCAAAAAAAAAAAAAAAAAAAAAAAGATCATGGCTTCCCAGCTGAGGCCATGCCATTTTTTTCGAATACAGGGGCCGGGCGTGACGTCATAACATCGCGCCCGGCCTCCAAACCATCATAGAGATTCCAGGGACCATGTGGTCCCTGGAATCTCTATGGTCAGCATCCGAGGCCGGCGGATCCCTTCTCCGGTTCACTGATGGCAGGGGCGAGCCCAGATAAGCACCGGAGGGTGGCGGGAGGGGGGGGGGGGGGAACCCTCTTGCCGCCTATAAGAATGATCAAGCGGCTGAACAGCCACTATGATCATTCTTATGGTGTAGGGAATCGCCAGCTCTAAAAGAGGATATCTGAATGATGCCTATAGCTGCAGGCATCATTCAGACATCACTGCTTAAAGTCCGCGACGTCATATGACGTTACACGGGCGGCAAGCCCAGGCCTTTTTCTGACACTTATTATTTACAAGTTTAAATTAGTATTTTTTGCTGGAAAATTACTTAGAACCCCCAAGCATTATATATATTTTTTTAGCAGAGACCCTAGAGAATAAAATGGCGGTCGTTGCAATGTTTTATGTCTCACGGTATTTGCGCAGCGGTTTTTCAAATGCAATTTTTTGGGAAAAAATACACTTTCATGAATCAAAAAACAACAAAACAGTAACGTTCTTTTGTATACTATGAAAGATGATGTTACGCCGATACCTAACATGTAAGACTTCAAAATTGCGCACACTCGTGGAATGACGACAAACTACGGTACTTAAAAATCTCCATAGGCGACGCCTTACATTTTTTTTACAGGTTACCTGCTTAGAGCTACAGAGGAGGTCTAGGGCGAGAATAATTGCTCTCGCTCGAACGATCGTGGCAATACCTCACAGGTTTGAACACTGTTTATATATGTGGGCGCGACTAACATACTAGCACATTATGTGATACTTACTTTAAAACAAAGCCCTCCAGCCGGGCGCTGTTACCGCTGATAGGGCGTCCATCTTCACCCGGTCTTCCTTCTGGGTTGGTGGGCTCCGGTCCTTTGGATGAGCCGTGATGATATTACTCCCGCGCATGTGTGTGGGAGCCGCTGTTTACCCTACAGAACTCTGAAGGAATGGCATGGGTATGCCGCTCCTTCAGAGGACATGTGCCGGTGACATCACCGGAGACTTCGCAAGTAAATGTCTCCTAAACAGCGCATGTTTAGGAGATATTTACTGTACCTATAGGTAAGCCTTATTGTAAGCTTACCTATAGTTAAAAATCAAGCACTTTAACATACAGTCACCAGAGCAATGCAGTGTTACCATAGTAACACTGTACTACTCTGGGGAAGTGATCAGAATTTCTCTATTTTTTTACACATTATGATTGGGGTCTGGGCGGTTGGTGATTTGGGGTTTCAGTATAAATTATTACTCACAGAGCCAGGTACAAATGATTACTCACAGAGCCAGTAATAAATTATTACTCACAGAGCCAGGTATAAAAAAGATCATAGTTACCATTAAGGAAAGGAGCACTCTCTTGCCCTGGATCATCAGATCTAACCCCTTCACAGGCGGAAAGAGGAGTGGGCGTGTACTGCTTTTCCTATATGCGGCCGCAGCACCTTGTCGGCTTATATGTGCAGCCATCGGTCACCTGGCAACCAGGACACAAGGAGAGGGGGAGGGACAGAGAAGTCAAGGCCACCACCTTCTCTATATGCGGCCGCAGCACCTTGCTGGCTTTCAAGTGCGAGAGGCGGGGCACATGCCCGAACTGCGGCTTTCAGTTGCCATAGTGGGCGGGGGAATGGAGAGAATATCTGATCCTCCCACCATCACCAGGAATATCATATCGATGCATATCGTCCCGCGGCTCGCCCTGCCAGCTCTTTTTAAGACATGCAGCCCAGCGGCCCTCAGCCCACCGGGCAAACGCCCAGTCTGCCCTATGGCCAGTCCGGGCCTGTAAGCAACCATTTTTAATGAATGAAACAGATTCATTCCATTTGTTCCATTTGTTTTGTTGTGATTAGCTGTAATTGGCCCTGTCTGTATCATGTGATGTGACCAATCACAGCTAGCATTACAATTGTACACAATGGATGGAATGAAAGGAAGCCATCCATTGATTACAATTGCAATGTGATCTGCTGTTATTGTGCCCCTGATGACGTCACGTATGACGAAACACATAGGGTGGAGACATGCACACACGCTACCACTCATGCACGATTGATGGTGGGCCATCTTGCTTCCTGGAAAAAATGACCAATTTTACCACATGCTTGTTTTTAAGCTACCCAATGTGAATGTTACTCTTGTTACCAATAAATATTCCATAAGTTATTATGCCATGTGGATTATCCCTTTATTACATGTCTGGTGATCCCTGACTACCCCGGATGGGCCATTTTACTCACAGGGCTTTACTTCCTGGTTTGATCTATTCACCTCTAAGGCGCATATCTAGTGACAAGTGCGGGTGCGCTGGAGGTCCGGATCCTTCAGGTTGGATATTGTAATTGAGCGCATTTGACCAATTACCGTATTAAGGGATCGCACGCCCTCTGGTAAGCGTGGTTGTATTTATTTTGATTGGTGACACCCATTCTATCCTACCTTCATCACTCTCACAGGACTTTTTCATCCTGAGTGCTTTCTATATGCAATAGCAACAGTTGCTCTTGGAAACTCTTATGGAATTTCACACATGAACTTTGTATATATATATATATATATATATATATATATATATATATATATATATATACATATATATATATATATCATGGTTTTGAGCGCTACAATTGCCCCACAATTTAGGGAGGACGCCAGATGGCATCCACCCGGAACAATGAAAGTCCCACCTGGCCGTCATTTGACTATAGGCCAGGCAGGAACTGGTCAAGCAAACTAAAGCAGAGTTCCACTCGGCCCCTTCCTCCTTCCTCCACCCCTGAACCAATAACAAAGCGCAGCACGCTTCATGCATGCGCAGTAGGGACCCGGCAGTGAAGCCTTTCCCTTACCAGAAATGGTGGCGGCTGCACCCGACAGCTGATCGGAAAGCTGAAAGGGCAGCTCCCAAGAAGATAATGGGTGCAATGGGTTCATGCGTGAATCAGGATGTCCTTTTAAGACTTTTTTTGGTCAAAAACGACTTGGCCTGACTCTGAGGGAAGCAAGAGTCTATGCAAGACTAAGCAAGAGGCTATGTGGCCGGAAAACCAGTGGCGGTGCGTCCATAAGGGCGCACGGGTGCCGTCCCCTCTCTCTAGCCAGGCCCCTCTATGACCAATGGATAGATTCATGCACCGCCGCTGCCACCCCCTATTCAGGCACCCGGACCCTTTTCGGGAACCGGGTGCCTGAATTACAGCGGCAGGGGTGTTTTTGAAGCACCTGATTAGAGCCATAGGCTCTAATAGGCTTCAAAATAGGTAAACTGCCCACCCAGGTGTGTTGGAAAAGCGAATGAATATTCGCTTTCCTAACACTGAACCGCCTCTCCGCCAATCAGGTGCTTGTTTCTGTTACCCGTCACCTGATTGGCTGAAATGACAGGCGCCGATATTGGACGCCTATCAGGAGGAGAGGATGGGAGGAGACGCATGAAGGACATCGCTCGCTGCGGTCAACCGCTGCCCCACCGAGACAGGGTAAATGCGGGGCAGAAGGCAAGCGGGCGCCCGGGGGGGTCACAGTGGCGGCATTCGATGGGCACAGTGGCAGCATTTGATGGGCACAGTGGCAACATTTGATGGGCACAGTGGCAACATTTGATGGGCACAGGGGCAGCATTTGATGGGCACAGTAAGGATGCATTGAATGTTTTTTTTTTTTTTCAGAATTTTTCAGTTTGTTTGCGCCCTCCCAAAGATTTTGAGCACCAGCCACCACTGATATTTTCCCTCTCTTTCATGCTCTCGCTCACTCTTTCTGTCCTTCCTCTTTCTTCTTCTCCTTTCTCCCTCTCCCTCTCTCCTTTCTCCTTCTCCTTTCTCCCTCTCTCCTTTCTCCCTCTCTCCTTTCTCCCTCTCTCCTTTCTCCCTCTCTCCTTTCTCCTTCTCCTTTCTCCCTCTCTCCTTTCTCCTTCTCCCTCTCTCCTTTCTCCTTCTCCCTCTCCCTCTCTCCTTTCTCCTTCTCCCTCTCCCTCTCTCCTTTCTCCTTCTCCTTTCTCCCTCTCTCCTTTCTCCTTCTCCCTCTCCCTCTCTCCTTTCTCCTTCTCCCTCTCCCTCTCCCTCTCTCCCTTCTCCCTCTCCCTCTCTCCTTTCTCCTTCTCCCTCTCCCTCTCTCCTTTCTCCTTTCTCCCTCTCTCCTTTCTCCTTTCTCCCTCTCTCCTTTCTCCCTCTCTCCTTTCTCCCTCTCCCTCTCTCCTTTCTCCTTCTCCTTTCTCCCTCTCTCCTTTCTCCTTCCCCTTTCTCCCTCTCTCCTTTCTCCTTCTCCTTTCTCCCTCTCCCTCTCTCTTTTCTCCTTCTCCTTTCTCCCTCTCTCCTTTCTCCTTCTCCTTTCTCCCTCTCTCCTTTCTCCCTCTCTCCTTTCTCCCTCTCTCCTTTCTCCCTCTCTCCTTTCTCCTTCTCCTTTCTCCCTCTCTCCTTTCTCCTTCTCCCTCTCTCCTTTCTCCTTCTCCCTCTCTCCTTCTCCTTTCTCCCTCTCTCCTTTCTCCTTCTCCCTCTCCCTCTCTCCTTTCTCCTTCTCCTTTCTCCCTCTCTCCTTTCTCCTTCTCCCTCTCCCTCTCTCCTTTCTCCTTCTCCCTCTCCCTCTCTCCTTTCTCCTTCTCCCTCTCCCTCTCCCTCTCTCCTTTCTCCCTCTCCCTCTCTCCTTTCTCCTTCTCCCTCTCCCTCTCTCCTTTCTCCCTCTCTCCTTTCTCCTTCTCCTTTCTCCCTCTCTCCTTTCTCCCTCTCTCCTTTCTCCCTCTCCTTTCTCCCTCTCCTTTCTCCCTCTCTCCTTTCTCCTTCTCCTTTCTCCCTCTCTCCTTTCTCCCTCTCTCCTTTCTCCCTCTCCCTCTCTCCTTTCTCCTTCTCCCTCTCCCTCTCTCCTTTCTCCCTCTCTCCTTTCTCCTTCTCCTTTCTCCCTCTCTCCTTTCTCCTTCTCCTTTCTCCCTCTCTCCTTCTCTCCTTTCTCCTTCTCCTTTCTCCCTCTCTCCTTTCTCCTTCTCCTTTCTCCTTTCGCCTTCTCCTTTCTCCTCCTTTCTCCTTTCGCCTTCTCCTTTCTCCCTCTCTCCCTTCTCCTTCTCCTTCTCCTTTCTCCCTCTCCCTCTCTCCTTTCTCTTTCTCATTTCTCTCTCTCTCTCTCTCTCTCCTTCTCTCCTTTCTCCTTCTCCTTTCTCTCTCTCTCCTCGCTCTCCTTTTCTTGCTATTTCCTTTCTGTTCTTCAGTCACTATAAGCATGCTGCCACTCCAGAAGAAGACCCTTTCCTGAAATGGTGATGGAGGGAAGACAGAGGGCGCAGTCTGAGTGTAGTACAAGCCTTCTCTTGGATTGCATTACTAGCACTAGTATTCACTTATCAACACTGACTGTGGTTGCAGGAAAGAAAATCATGGCCAGATTTAGATTTATGGAAAGTGTTCTTTACTGTTAAGCCCCATACACACTATCAGATTTTCTGCTGATTTTTTTCCTTCCGATTTACCAAAACCATATAATATGGGGTCAAACCTTAAGGGGTTTCAATTTGTATGCAATCCAGCAGGCCCTTGCACTACATGGTTTTGGTAAATCTGAAGACAAAAATCAGCAGAAAATCTGATAGTGTGTATGGGGCTTTAGAGCAATAAAATGTGGAACTCCCTCTAACAAGAAGTGGTACAGTCTGAAAAAATCCGACGCCTTTAAAAAAAAAATGTCATTGTCTTCCTCTGAAGCAGAATATACAGGGCTATGGAAATGGTTAGAAAATAAAAATGATACACACATAGTTTGAACTGGTTGGACCTGTTGTCTTATTTCAACCTTATAAACTTCAAAACCGCAACAGTGTTTTACCACCCCCCCCCCAACTGCTCGCCCGTTTAACTGCAGGGGTGTACTTGGCTGCAGAAGGAATTCTACCCCCCCTGCCACTTTCGGTGGTCACTGCTGCCCTCCAATTGTGACCTATTCTAGTGAATGAGGCCATTCTGAATGCGCCCCGGAACTGTGGATGCAACGTGCTGGTGCAGGATCCAAGGGATTGAAGCAGGCAACAAGGAGGCGATACAATGCCTCCGCACCACCTGGCAAAGGCTCCCCAAAGAGCTATCTGGCTGTGGATCACTCTTCAGAGAAAAAAATGAAAAACGAGCCATTAATGAAAAAATATGCCTTATAAGTACTGTGTATGTATTTGTGAGACTCTCATTTGTATTGCTGTCATTATCCCCTTCCCGTCCCCTCCGGTGGCCCTTTAACTGGGTCTTTATGCCGAAGGGGGGGATGGATTTCCCGATCATATAATCACTGATTGGCTGTCACATTGGTTAGAGGAACTGAAGCTCACCCCTCCAGGTTCCGATCATAACCGGAGATTGGCAGCCATCTCTCAAAGCTCAATCACTATGCAGGGAGCACACAAACCTTGGCCGCCCTCCTTCCTGCTACACATACAGGTGCATCTCAGAAAATTAGAACATTACATAAGACTAGGGTTGCAACCAATGATTATTTTTCATAATAAATTCGTTGGCTGATTATCAATTTAATTATTTGATTAATTGGATAATTGCTTTAACCACTTCAATACCGGGCACTTTCCCCCCTTCCTGCCCAGAACAATTTTTAGCTTTCAGCGCTTTCGCAATTTGAATGACAAATGCGCGGTCATGCAACGCTGTACCCAAACTAAATTTTTATCATTTTCTTCCCACAAATAGAGCTTTCTTTTGGTGGTATTTTATCACCTCTGTGGGTTTTAATTTTTGCGCTATAAATGAAAAAAGGCCGGCGATTTAAAAAAAAAAAAAACTGATGGGCACTGATAGGTGGCACTGATGGCAGTGATGGCACTTATAGGCGGCACTGATTGGCAGCACTGATAGGCAAAACTATTGAGCACTGATAGGCAGCACTGATGGGCACTGATAGGCGGCACTGATGAGGAGCTTCTGACAGGCATTTCTGAGTAGCACTGATTGGCACTTTGATGAGGCACTGGCAGGCATTACTGATGGGGCACTGATTGGCACTTTTTTTGGGCACTGTTGTGGGCACTGATCGGCACTTTTATGGGCATTGACAGGCGTTTATAGAGGGAGACAGGCTGGCAGGTGATGGGCACTGATTGGCACTTTTTTTGGGCACTGATTGGCACTGTTGTGGGCACTGATCGGCACTTTTATGGGCATTGACAGGCGTTTATAGAGGAAGACAGGCTGGCAGGTGATGGGGCACTGATTGGCAGCTGATGGGCACCTTTTGATGGGGGCTGTGCTGATAATCAATGTGCTCATTATCGGCACATACCCCCCCGACAGGGAGAGCCGCTGATTGGCTCTCCCTGTCAGCGTGAACCGAGGAAAGCTGTTTACTGGCACTTCCTGGTTCAAACGATAATCAGCTGATCACGTGGTAAGAAGCCTCTGTCAGACTGGCACACAGCACCTCCGATCTCCACGCTGCGCGCCCCCGCGGGAGCACGCCGGCTCTGTTATCCTGATCACATCATATGACGTCCGGTCAGGATACCACAACCGCAGGTGGTTAAAAAAAGTGCGGTGTAAAATTTCGTTAATATGTAAAGTTTTTAAAAAAACACACACAGATCCACAGTCCTGCTCTGTAACGAGCAATTGCCCGGCGGTCATCGCGGCCACCGGGCACGCGCATCGGCTCCTCTGACGCGGTGGGCTCTCGCACCCCCAATACTGCCTGGGAAGCCAGGGATGTCATATGACGCCCGCCCCGGAATGGGAGATCCCATCTGCGGACGTCATATGTCTATTTGCGGGTAGGGAAGTGGTTAAATTAACCGTTTCTGCAAAAAGCACCAAAAAAACGCATAGCTGTGAACCAGGCCTAAGATGTTTAGTAGCAGAGTCATGCTTTTTTTTGTAACACCTGTCATAATGGGGTTAAAAAAAATGTAATTATCCCTTTATAGTATAAAAAAAAGCAGATAATCGCTACTATAAGGGGTTCTTTTATACCGTGAAACAGTGAAAGTAATCATATATATTACTCATATCATATACAGTATATACCATAGTTTGTGGACTCTATAACTTTCCTGCAGACTAAATAATATACACTGATTTGGGGTATTTTCACCAAAGAAATGTAGCAGAATACATTTTGTCCCAATTTTATGAAGAAAGATTATTTATTTGGAAAATTGTATAGCAGAAACGAAGACAATTCTGTCATTTTTCGTTTAATTAGCAAAAATTAAAAAAATCCAGTGGTGATTAAATACTTCAAAAAGAAAGCTCTATTTCCATACCTCCCAACTTTTTGAGATGGGAATGAGGGACACCTATCAGAAAAAGTATGCAGGCACAGGACACACCCCCTGCCACACCCCCTTAAAGGAGAATTGTTCAAAAAAAAACAAGATTGGATAAACCCACAAGTGCTTTTTTTTTATCACTACTATTCCTTTATATTGGCTTTTGGAATTTACAAATTTAGAAATCAGATGAAAGGTTTAGCACTGGAAAACACTTTTTGATAGATAAAAAGTGCAATTTATATACAACTATATAGATCAGACCAGAATGAGGGACAAATGAGGAGGAAAGAGGGACAGAGGGACTTTGCTCCAAATCAGGGACAGTCCCTCGAAATCAGGGACAGTTGGGAGCTATGTATTTGTGTGAAAAAAATGATAATTTTCATTTGGGTGCTGTGTTACATGACCGCCCAATTGTCATTCAAAGTGTGAGAGCGCTGAAAGCTGAAAATTGGTCTGGGCAGGAAGGGGGTGAAAGTGCCCGGTATTGAAGTGGTTAATGTCACTTCATATGTCATATGGATCTGAGTGAGGACACTTTGGACGTTTCTGTTTGATATATATATATGTTGTTTATTGTTACACTATTAGTGGGTTGTAATGGCACTATATTATTTTTTTATGATTTTGCTCTATGTGTCTATGGGGGTCTATGGATAAAACATTCATTGTGTGGATGTGATGAACATCCGCACACTTAGAACACAAATCTCCATATTTTCTCTAATAAATGTACTTCCTATATCGTCAGAGCCACCTAGTGGCCATTATGGGTTTTTTTTTTCACCCATAAACACCTCACCAGAGTGATTTTGGTTGTTTACGGTTTATATACTGAGGGCTTTAGGGTCAGTTCAGTGCAATCTGACATCTGTTATTGCTTTTCACTGACGGCTGTCGGCTCTATTGTGCAAAACAACGTACCTGTACGTCATTTCATGCAATAGACAGCAGGGGGTGCTGATTGGACAGAGGGGGAGCCAATCAACGGACCCGATGTCCGCCAGCCACCCGCGATCGCTCCCCAGAGAGGCAGAACGGCGATCTGCCTATGTAAACAAGGCTGATCGCCGTTCTGACAGGGAAGAAGATAGAGATCTTGTATTCCTGCTAAGCAAGGACACGGATCTCTGTCTTCATCCAGTCAGTCCATCCCCCACATGGTTAGCAAGCACCAACTAGGGACACACTTAACCCTTTGATCGCTCCTGATGTTAACCTCTTCTCTACCAGTGTCATTAGTACAGTAACAGTGCATCATTTTTAGCACTGATCACTGTAATAATGTTACTGGTCCACACAAAAGTGTCACTTAATGTCCGATTTGTCCGCCGCAATGTTGCAGTCCCGCTATAAATCGCTGATCGCCGCCTTTACTAGTAAAATAAATAAATAAATAAAAATGCCATAAAGTATCTCATAGTTTGTAGATGCTATAACTTGTGCGCAAACCAATCAATATACGCTTATTGGGATTTTTTTTACCAAAAATATGTAGCAGAATACATATTGGCCTAAATTGATGAAGAAATCAAGATTTTTTTACATTTTTTTCTTGGATATGTTTTATAGCATAAAGTAAACAAATATTGTTGTCCCTCTTTTTTTTGTTTATAGTACAAAAAATAAAAAACCTTCCTTTCCAGGCAATTTTTCAGTTTTCATTGCTGAGATAGTTTGACTGACAATAGTTACATAGTTACATATTAGGTGAGGTTGAAAAAAGACACAAGTCCATCAAGTCCAACCTATGTGTGTGATTATGTGTCAGTATTACATTGTATATCCCTGTATGTTGTGGTCATTCAGGTGCTTATCTAATAGTTTCTTGAAGCTATCAATGCTCCCCGCTGAGACCACCGCCTGTGGAAGGGAATTCCACATCCTTGCCGCTCTTACAGTAAAGAACCCTCTACGTAGTTTAAGGTTAAACCTCTTTTCTTCTAATTTTAATGAGTGGCCACGAGTCTTGTTAAACTCTCTTCTGCGAAAAAGTTTTATCCCTATTGTGGGGTCACCAGTACAGTATTTGTAAATTGAAATCATATCCCCTCTCAAGCGTCTCTTCTCCAGAGAGAATAAGTTCAGTGCTCACAACCTTTCCTCATAACTAAGATCCTCCAGACCCTTTATTAGCTTTGTTGCCCTTCTTTGTACTCGCTCCATTTCCAGTACATACTTCCTGAGGACTGGTGCCCAGAACTGGACAGCATACTCTAGGTGAGGCCGGACCAGAGTCTTGTAGAGCGGGAGAATTATCGTTTTATGCCCAATAACTTGGGCATGCAGCATTATACCCAAATTAATCAGATAAGTAGATTCATTAAACAATGAGAAGGTTTCTGGAGTTGGAAGGAGGCAGGACCAAGCCTAATATCTGCATATACTGATCAGTCATAACATGACCACCCAACATAACCCCTCAAGGCGTGGACTCCACTAGACCTCTGAAGGTATGCTGGAGCTGGAGCTGCTGGGCTCCTCCTCGAGGCTGGATCGAATGGGTTCAGGCAAGTAAAAGGGGGGCTCTGGGGGGCTGCTGCAGCACAGAAGGTTTTTCACCTAAATGCATAGAATGCATTCAGGTGAAAGACCTTGAGACTTTACAAACCCTTTAAGCCCTGCAAGTTGCGGGGTGGTACCTCCATGGATCAAACTTGTTCTTTAAGCACATCCCACTGATGCTCGATTGGATTGAGATCTGGAGCATTTGAAGGGCAAGTCAACACCTCAAACTCGTTCTTGTTTTGCTCAAACTATTCTTGAATTAATCAGACCAGGCCACCTTCTTCCATTGCTCCGTGGTCCAGTTCTGATGCTCACGTGCCCATTCTAGACACTTTTTTGGCTGTGAGCACGGGTCAGTATGGGCACCTTGACCATTCTGCAGCTACGCAGCCCCATACACCAGGGCTCGAAAAATCTCCACCCCCCCCATGCTTGCCCATCTGCGGGACCGGGACTGACATAGCAGTCCGCTCTCCTCCCCTTCTTGTTTCTGACCCGGAAGTGGCCTATACGGGTGCATCTTATGAAATTAGAATATCATCAATTTATTTCAATAATTCAATTAAAAAAATGAAACTCATACAGTATCTCACAAAAGTGAGCCCATGTCCATGTCCATGTGGAATTAGGGAGGATAGATTGTCTTAATTGGAACTATCATGTTGAAATATATGTACAGTATGCATACTTATGGTCTGTTACACATTCATGATTTTCCTTATGAATTTATATGTACAGTATCTCACAAAAGTGAGTACACCCCTCACATTTTTGTAAATATTTTATTATATCTTTTCATGTGACAACACTGAAGAAATTACACTTTGCTACAATGTAAAGTAGTGAGTGTACAGCTTGTATAACAGTGTAAATTTGCTGTCCCCTCAAAATAACTCAACACACAGCCATTAATGTCTAAACTGCTGGCAACAAAAGTGAGTACACCCCTAAGTGAAAATGTCCAAATTGGGTCCAATTATCCATTTTCCCTCCCCAGTGTCATGTGACTCATTAGTGTTAACAAGGTCTCACGTCTGAATGGAGAGCAGGTGTGTTAAATTTGGTGTTATCGCTCTCGCTCTCTCATACTGGTCACTGGAAGTTCAACATGGCACCTCATGGCAAAGAACTCACCGAGGATCTGAAAAAAAGAATTGTTGCTCTACATAAAGATGGCCTAGGCTATAAGAAGATTGCCAAGACTCTGAAACTGAGCTGCAGCACGGTGGCCAAGACCATACAGAGGTTTAACAGGACAGGTTCCACTCAGAACAGACCTCGCCATGGTCCACCAAAGAAGTTGAGTGCACGTGCTCAGCGTCATATCCAGAGGTTGTCTTTGGGAAATAGACGTATGAGTGATGGCAGCATTGCTGCAGAGGTTGAAGGGGTGGGGGGTCAGCCTGTCAGTGCTCAGACCATACGCCGCACACTGCATCAAATTGGTCTGCATGGCTGTCATCCCAGAAGAAAGCCTCTTTTAAAGATGATGCACAAGAAAGCCCACAAACAATTTGCTCAAGACAAGCGGACTAAGGACACGGATTACTGGAACCATGTCCTGTGGTCTGATGAGACCAAGATAAACTTATTTGGTTCAGATGGTGTCAAGCGTGTGTGGCGGCAACCAGGTGAGGAGTACAAAGACGAGTGTGTCTTGCCTACAGTCAAGCATGGTGGTGGGGGTGTCATGGTCTGGGGCTTCATGAGTGCTGCCGGCACTGGGGAGCTACAGTTCATTGAGGGAACCATGAATGCCAACATGTACTGTGACATACTGAAGCAGAGCATGATCCCCTCCCTTCAGAGACTGGGCCACAGGGCAGTATTCCAACATGATAACGACCCCAAACACACCTCCAAAACGTACCTGAAAGTGGTAACTCCTGCGCTGTTAAAGAAGGCCTAAACTAAAGGAACACTGCTGCAACACCCAAAAACTGATTCAAACAAGCAGATAGGGCATAAAAATAAGAGATGGTGATTGCGCTGTGATAAACAAAAGGGGGGACAGGGAAAAGTGGGTGGGACTAAACTAAAGTGCATAGAAGACAAAAGATAGATGCCAGATAACCCAAGTGCATGAGTCAAGTACATAGGACTCACAGATGCAGAGAAGAACTAGCATATATATAAAGTGTAGGAATGCGTGTGAAAGCATATAAGGGCACTTAAAAAGAATTGGTATAATAGTGCATACAAGCAATACTGGCATCAATAAAAGTGCAAACAAACAATACAAAATAAATGTGTATATCAAAATTGAGAGTGCATAAGCCCAGCAGACATAAGGCTCATAAATATTGAGTGGATCAAAATACTGACATGAGTGAAAGACACTGCAAAACAGCTGATAACATACAAAAAAAAATAATTAAATTAGAAATAAAATATATAATATAAAATAACAGGCGACTGGGACTAGGACTATTTTTTATATTATATTTTTTATTTTAATTATTTTTTTTTGTATGTTATCAGCTGTTTTGCAGTGTCTTTCACTCATGTCAGTATTTTGATCCACTCAATATTTATGAGCCTTATGTCTGCTGGGCTTATGCACTCTCAATTTTGATATACACATTTATTTTGTATTGTTTGTTTGCACTTTTACTGATGCCAGTATTGCTTGTATGCACTATTATACCAATTCTTTTTAAGTGCCCTTATATGCTTATATGCTTTCACACGCATTCCTACACTTTATATATATGCTAGTTCTTCTCTGCATCTGTGAGTCCTATGTACTTGACTCATGCACTTGGGTTATCTGGCATCTATCTTTTGTCTTCTATGCATTTTAGTTTAGTACCACCCACTTTTCCCCGTCCCCCCTTTTGTTTATCACAGCGCAATCACCATCTCCTATTTTTAACACCTCCAAAACGACCACTGCCTTGCTAAAGAAGCTGAAGGTAAAGGTGATGGACTGACCAAGCATGTCTTCAGACCTAAACCCTATTGAGCATCTGTGGGGCATCCTAAAACGGAAGGTGAAGGAGTGAAAGGTCTCTAACATCCACCAGCTCTGTGATGTCATCATGGAGGAGTGGAAGAGGACTCCAGTGGCAACCTGTGAAGCTCTGGTGAACTCCATGCCCAAGAGGGTTAAGGCAGTGCTGGAAAATAATGGCGGCCACACAAAATATTGAAACTTTGGGCCCAATTTGGACATTTTCACTTAGGGGTGTACTCACTTTTGTTGCCAGCGGTTTAGATATTAATGGCTGTGTGTTGAATTATTTTGAGGGGACAGCAAATTTACACTGTTATACAAGCTGTACACTCACTACTTTACATTGTAGCAAAGTGTCATTTCTTCAGTGTTGTCACATGAAAAGATATAATAAAATGTAACACCCTCTACCAATAGGTAGGTGCTAGTATAGGTTTTTTTACTAGTGACAGTCAGCACAGGCAAATTTAGACAGGCCTATGCTGCAAGCTAGGCCTGTCTGTTTTGATCTGGGGGCTGGGAGTGATCAGAGTAGCAGTGGGTGTGACCACCTGGGCTCCAGTTCTGAGGTGCCTCCCCTGTTTCCAGAAAGAAGATTCTGGAAAAGGGGCTGGGCTGGAACTGGAGTGGCAGGCAGCTCATTTGGGAGCCCTGACCAATCCCAATCGGTATTGGCAGGGGGCGGGCCTTCTATATAGGCTGAGGTGATATGCCACTGGAGAGAAGAAGTCGGCTGATAGAAGTGAGGAATGGAATGCTAGGCAGCAGCAGGAGGACAACCCCATCTGGGGGGGGGTGCCGATCGCAGGAGAAGGCCCGGGGAGAGCTGTGAGGGAACATTGCCTCTACACGGTCATTGGCAATGTCTTTGCTACCACACAGTCGGTGGAAGAGAACTCCTGGAGCAGAGGGGCAGGTGAAGCTGTCAGAACGCATGGTCCGGTCAAGTTCCTCATCAAGGGCTCAGGGCAGTGGAAGGTTGGTGTTACCACAGTGGAGGGCTGGAAGTGCCAGGAAGTCTGTGAGGGAACTCTGCTTCTACACGGTCATTAGCAGAGTCTCCATCATACACACGGTGGATGATGGGGAGTCCTGGATCAGAGAAGAGACTGTGGGGATTTGTGTCAAGTGAATGTGGCCTGAGGGCACAGGATTTGCAAGTCGGACTGGCTGGGAGCAGTAGTCCACCATTTGAAGTAATGATTTTAAACTACTAGGCCTCCGGGGAGAGGTTCTGCAGGCCTCAGGCCTAGTGACTGTAAGCAACCAGAGCCTGTCTAGAGGCTTATTCAGAGTGGGTCCCTAGTACTTAGTAGAAGAAGATGTGACATACTTTACGTCGGGAACTGTAAGTTTGTGCAGGAGGAAACCAGTGTATGTGGAAAGAAACAAGTTTGTGCAAAGGGAGTAACAGTCTGCATGGAGATGCAGAGGGAGTAACAGTACGCAATGCCAATGAACATCCAATCTTCTGGATCTAACTTTATTCTACTTTACTAAAATCTTAAATATGATGGCAATGATATATCCTATGGGCATCCCATATTCCTAATCCCTATCCAAGTTGTACCCCCCCAATAAAATAACAAAAAAAAAAACAGCAAAAGACTGTTCATTGTCTCTGGAAGTGATGTATGGAGTCTGGCAGCGGGGTGAATTGGTGGATTGTTTGTTACTAGCCGCAACTACATGGCTACAAAAATATTTACACAAATGTGAGGGGTGTACTCACTTTTGTGAGATACTGTATATTTTATATAGATGCGTTCCACACAATATATTTCAAGCATTTCTTTTAATTTTGATGATTATGGCTTACAGCTAGTGAAAACCCAAAATTCTGTATCTCAGAAAATTTGAATATTATATAAGACCAACCAAAAAAAAGTATTTTTAATACAGAAATGTTGGCTTACTGAAAAGTATGTCCATGTACAGTATAGTATTATTATTATTTCAGGTACTTGTATAGCGCCGTCATTTTACGCAGCGCTTTACATATATATATATATATATATATATATATATATATATATATATATATATATATATATATATATATCATACATTCACATCAGTCCCTACCCTCAAGGAGCTTACAATCTAAGGTCCCTAACTCACATTATACTAGGGCCAATTTAGACAGGATCCAATTAACCTACCAGCATGTCTTTGGAGTGTAGTATGCACTCAATACTTGGTAATTCATGCAAAAGGAGCCCTGACCAAGTATTGAGTGCATAATATACTGTACATGGACATACTTTTCAGTAAGCCAACATTTCTGTATTAAAAATCCTTTTTATTTGTTGGTCTTATGCAATATTCTAATTTTCTCAGATACTGAATATTGGCTTTCACGAGCTGTAAGCCATACTCGTCAAACTTAAAAGAAAGAAATGCTTGAAATATAGCACTCTGTGTGTAATGTATCTATATAAAATATATGAGTTTCACTTTTTGAATTGAATTACTGAAATAAATGTAACTTTTCGATGATATTCTAATTTTATGAGATGCACCTGTATATGTTATGTGTTTGGCAAAAGTTTAGGACGTATTTTGTGAGTACAGGGAACATGGACTATGTGTGTGGTGTATGGTTCAAGTATATGTAGACTCTAATAAGCCACAACCAATATGCAGAGTATTTTAACCATGCCCATTTTTCCATTATGGCGCTGCTAGCCTATGTGCTCTGTAGGACCTCAGCTCACACTCTCTCAAGTTCCAAGGTTGGGTGGTATGAGCGAGGGAGACTTTGAAAATGATTGCTACTTCCTGCAGCAGGCTGAAGACATTCTCTAAATGCCATAAGGCAGACTTTGAGAGACAGTATCCAGGGGACAGCCTTTTACTAAAGGTTCAAGGGAGACTTTATACAGTAAAATATCCAAACTAAAGGCATCCCAAAGTACAGGGCGCTGCCAGAACCTTTGATCTCTGTTGCCTTCATAAAAATCTTCAATACCCAACACGTCCAACAGTGTTGGATTTCTGGTCCCCCTCTGCACCCTTTGGTTCCTTCCTCCAACCCCAAAAGTCACTACAGGACATAGTAGTTGTCTACAGTCCGAAGGTAGAAACCATAGTGCACAGTAGCAGACCAGACGTCCTGGAAGTGTGGCAGATGTTAAGGATGTGTTAATCAGCAGCACTCACTAAGGCAATAGAAATTGGTGGTACAAGCGGCCAGAATGGTAAGAACTGACCCTTTACTTTGGAATACTTTTCTCTGTTCTGGGTTTCACAGGCTGCGGGTTTAATTGCTCTCCCCTGCCTTCTAGAAAGTCCTGGAACATAGCAGTGGAGCAAGGCAAGGGGCAGCATGAATATTTATTGTGCTGCAGCCAATCACTGGTGAGGTGTACCCAGAAGGTGGCTGAGAAGCACATAAATAGTCTGCGCTGTACAACAGCAGTATCTTCCTGTTCAAGGGATTAATCTCTACCTCCAGCCATCCTACTGTTTGAAGTTGTGCTGTTAATTGAGGTCCCATGTGTGGCAGAGCTGTGGGACCTACATTTGAGAGGGTATCCTACACCCAGAGGCTTCACCTAAGGATTCAGTTACACAGTTTCACTGGAAGGCACCTGGAGGAAGCTGAATGGGCATAGCTGCTCCCCTGGCCTTTAGTCTTGTGGAAAGACATTTAGCTAAGTAGTTCCTCTCCTGAGAGGAACATACATTAATCTCCTCCAGTTTTTCATGGGAGAACTGATTTTTAAAGCTAGGTAAAGTAGTTCCCCTCCTGAGGAGTACATACCTCTGGCCTCTACTAGTCTCTTATTGGAAGATTGTGTTCTGAACAGAGCAGAAGAACCATTCCTAAACGTTTACAATATAGAGAAGAGTGTGGTCTTGTTTCCATAGTGGTCTTGGGGCAGTGGCATAACTAGAACCTTCAAGTTTGTGGTGCAAGAAACCCCTGCCAGGGCCCTTCCCTCTGAGCCTGGAGGCGATCTCTTCATTTTCCTCCTGCAGCCACTGAATGCCTATGGGAGGGAGAGGAGGAGACACGGACATTCAGCTACTCCTGCAGCTCCTATCAAGGTGTACAGGGGGGCCACACTTCCCCCCCTGGAGCATTGGGGCCAGGTCGATTTTGTGACCCCTGTAGGTATGCCCCTGTCCTAAAGGAATCCCATACTACCCTACACCCCCTCTTGGGGGTAGCACTACACTAGAATGACAAAAAGAACCCTTTAATTTATCTTGTTACTGTATTCATGCAGACTAGACTTGTAACGTTCCTTATAGGTCTCCTTTAAACAGCACATGTATGGTACATTCATGAAAACAATGGATTTCTACACATTTCACATCTGTAGTAATCAAAAGGAGTTTTAGCATATTATCGAAATGTATAAATTAATTCAGTCTGGCCAAACTTGACATGCAATCTTTCATTTGTCTTTTTTTTTTCCAGCAGCTGTTTAATGCATTGGCAACAAACAACTTGTTATGAAAGCCTTGCTAGACTCTAGAGTTTCTTTGAGGCAAATTTAGGTTTTTGCATTGCAAGTCAGCCAGATACAGCAAATGTACATCCAGCTTAGTTTGTATATGAAACGAGAGAGGTTTGTAACCACAATCTGTGATCAGGATACATTGCACGGTTCTCTGCCATGATTTGTTTGTGTCCCTGCTACAAAGAAAACAACTTGGCAAACAGCATAAATCCAAAGTTGTAGCAAAGGAGGCTTAAATATGGAAAGTACATATATCTATTTATAGTGGTGGTGTTAAAGCAGACCTGTACACAAAAGTTAACATAAACCTATGTTAAATCTATTTCTGGAATACATTAAAAAAATATGTTCTAAAAACTAAAATATATTATATGTCAAAAAATGGACACCTGACTATAACACCTACATGAGTCTGCTGAACATCCCATTCCATAACATGGTGTAGCACCCTCCTAGTTTACAGTAGGCTGCTAGGAAAATTTAGTTAGGCTCCTCTGTAAACAGTGGAGCAGGGGTTGATCGCTTAGGGCTGCTCAGTGTTTCACATGCTGCTGTTCTGCTACTCCCCCTGTCTTCTAGAGGCTTCTAGAAGGATAGTGGGAGGTAGAGTAGAACAGGCAGCCTGAATATTTATGGGACTCCAACCAATCCCTGGGGAGGTGTGCCCAGAAGGTGGAGGGAAAACCTATAATAGTTTGAGGCCTGTGTAGAAGTGCAGTGTTTCTGGGTTGTCAGAAACCATGAATCAGACTGAGACAGAAGTACAGTTAAACAAACAAGATATTTGGGACACACACCCTAAAAGATGTATTAAAGATGGTGCAGCCATAAGACCATACAACAGAACAAAATATTACAGCGCACACATGCAAAAAGACATTTACCTCCTGCAGGGCTATTTAAAACACCTAGACGTTTGAAATAGCCCTGCAGGAGGTAAATGTCTTTTTTGCATGTGTGCGCTGTAATATTTTGTTCAGAAGTACAGTTAAATCACACTTGCTTAATAATAAAAGTAATTAGAACAAACGTAGTCAAAACATAGCCAAAGTTCGGTAACTGCAACAGATAGTCAGACAAGCCTGAAAGTCAGGAAGCCAGAGATCAGCGTAGTGGAACAGCAAGCAGGACCTGGAGCCAGAAGGAATGTCAGCCAAGCAAATCTTCAAGTCTTTAACAGGAACGCAGGAGAGAGTCTCTGTGATATTGACCAAGGTGAAGGCAGAGATCATCTGGGCTGGACGGCTTAAATAGGCAAGACTGATGAGCAGGATATCATCAACAGGTGAGTCACTGTGGAGAGATAGGAGCTGGCAATTAGCCGACAGCTGAGCAGCCAGCTCAGAGGAAGGAAGAGCTGAGCCCAGCCCTGACATGGGTCCATTCCTGCAGGAGGAGACCCCCATGCAGGGGCTCCAACCCAGGGCAGGATAGCTAGAGAAGCCAGAGGGAAGATGTCAAGGTCCCAACTAGACTATGAAGATCCTTTGTTCAGGGATTGAACTGGGCCAGGAGGAGGCTCACTTGAGGGAGCCAGGAGAAAGTTGGTGGTAAGAAGACTAATTGTGCTGCGGTTATGTGAGTCTACATCTCCCTTACTTGGAAGAGCCTGTGGATATCAGCAGAAAGCAACCAGTGATCCTGTGGATAAGCAACCCACTATGCTGAGAAGTACTGACAGTGTGTAGCTTTTAACCTCCTGAGGGAGTACAATTTGGGAATCCTGTGGGACAATCAAGGGCAACCAGCATAGTATAAAGCACAGCCAGAAGTTGAGCTATCCTCAAGTTGTTCCAGTTACAGTTCACCAAGGGTATCCCATGCTCCCTGTCCCCATCCAAGTTCCTGTTCCAATAAAAACCCTAAAAAGAACCCCTAGACAGTTTTCTGAGTCAGTGAAAGAAAATGCTGTGTGTGCTACAAAGGGGGAAACAGGACCCAATTCACCAGGGGCTCTTTAGGGGGTGTGCTACAATGGTTTTGTGTCCCCCTCTTTTTGTGGATATCACAGCCTCCACTCTTCTGGCAAGGCTTTCTACAAGATTTTGGAGTGTGTCTGTGGGAATTTGTGCCTATTCAGCCAAAAGAACATTAGGTCAGGTTCTGATTTCGGATAAGAAGACCTGGCTCACAATCGGCATTCTAAATGATACCAGAGGTGTTCAGTACAGTTGAGGTCAGGAACTGATGTTGGATGAGAAGACTTGAGAAGACCATGGGTCTTCCAATTCATCCCAAAGGTGTTCAGTAGGGCTCTGTTCAGGATACTGCAGTTCCTCCACTCTACAGTTATAAAACCATTTCTTTATGGAGATGGCTTTATGCACAGGGGTCCAATCATGGTGTAACAGAAATGGGCCTTCCCAAAATTGTTGCTGCAAGGTTGTAAGCATTTAGTTGTCTAAAATGTTTTTTTGTATGCGGTAGCATTAACAGTATTCTTCATTGGAAACACCTGAATTCAGTCATTTGTAGGGGGGTCAACTTTTTTTGGGTCATATATTATACCTGAATACGATTCCAATCCTATGTGCTGATGTGCTAGACACATAAAAGGACAAGGACAAACAGCCAGCATTGATGGGAGCTTGTAGCACCAAAAAAAGCTTTCTCATGCAGTGGGGCTGTGCCCACACTGCACGGGTCAACTGCTAGTTTTTGTCTAGGGGATTGGAGAAAGCTTATACTCACCCGATCCCTTATTCCACCTGCAAACTGCACTCCCCCACGATCCAGATGTGGGCTTTTCCTTGACGTCATTACGTCCAGTGCAGGTCTATTGGCATGATGACATCAGGAACAGTCCACCAAGACCGCTAGACTGCGGGGGGAGTGGCTTGTGGGCAGGAGCCACAGGGAGAGGTCTTGTGCAGGGAGCATTGCACTGCATGGGAAATCTTCTTTTTTTTTTTTTTTTTTTTTACCTGAAGTTCAGCTTTAATGCTATATTATGTTAACATTTGCCTATATTCTGAATTATCCCAACAGAAGGTGTTTTTAATAAAGTACAAGTACCCAGAGCACATCCCTGTGCCTGCGTGGATTTCCTATTCCGGTTTCTTCTCACATTCCAAAGACATGCTGGTAGGTAATTGCCCCCTGTATATATTACATACATAGTTACATAGTAGGTGAGGTCAAAAAAAGACACAAGTCCATCAAGTCCAACCTATGTGTGTGATTATGTGTCAGTATAATGTCAGTGAATGTGAGTTAGGGATCTTAGATTGTAAGCTTCTTGAGGGCAGGAACTGATGTGAATGTACAATATATGTGTAAAGTGCTGCATAAATTGTTGGTGCTATATTAGTACCTGAAATAAATAAATAAATAGACTTCATGGACTTTATGGACCTTGCTTTGTGCACCGGTGCGCAGTCATGTTGGAACAGCAAGGGGCCATCTCCAAACTGTTCCCCAAAGTTGGGAGGATAAAATTGTCCAAAATGTCTTTAGTATGCTGACGCCTCAAGAGTTCCCTTCACTGGAACTAACAAGCCAAGCCCAACCCCTGAAAAACAACCCCACACCATAATCCCCCCTCCACCAAATGATTTGGACCAGTGCACAAAGCAAGGTCCATAAAGACACGGATGAGTGAGTTTGGGGTGGAGGAACTTGACTGGCCTGCTCAGAGTCCTGACCTCAACCCGATAGAACACCTTTTGGATGAATTAGAGCGGAGACTGCGAGCCAGGCCTTCTCATGCAACATTAGTGCCTGACCTCACAATGCCCTTCTGGAAGAATGGTCAAAAATTCCCATAGACACACTCCTAAACCTTGTGGATAGCCTTCCCAGCACAGTTGAAGCTGTTATAGCTGCAAAGGGTGGGCCATATCAACATTGAACCCTAAAGACTAATGCCCCGTACACACGGTCGGATTTTCAGACGGAAAATGTGTGATAGGACCTTGTTGTCAGAAATTCCGAGCGTGTGTGGGCTCCATCACACATTTTCCATCGGATTTTCCGACACACAAAGTTTGAGAGCAGGATATAAAATTTTCCGACAACAAAATCCGTTGTCGGAAATTCCGATCGTGTGTACACAAATCCGACGGACAAAGTACCACGCATGCTCAGAATAAATAAAGAGATGAAAGCTATTGGCCACTGCCCCATTTATAGTCCTGACGTACGTGTTTTACGTCACCGCGTTTAGAACGATCGGATTTTCCGACAACTTTGTGTGACCGTGTGTATGCAAGACAAGTTTGAGCCAACATCCATCTGAAAAAATCCTAGGATTTTGTTGTCGGAATGTCCGATCAATGTCTGACCGTGTGTACGGGGCATAAGACTGGGATGCCATTAAAGTTCATGTGCGTGTAAAGGCAGGTGTCCCAAAACTTCTGGTAATATAGCGTATATAAATTATCGCTACCTAAAATGGTGCAATATTTGAGAGACCACCACAAATCTAGTAGCACACCCAAATTAGACTGACATCTCCAACATTTATCAGACCTTTGGGGAAATATATTTTACAGCCTAATGCCCCGTACACACGGTCTGGCTTTTCGACGGAAAATGTTCGATGGGAGCTTGTTGTCGGAAATTCTGACCGTGTGTAGGCTCCATCGGACATTTTCCATCGGAAGTTCCTACCACAAAATCTGTTCTTGTAAATTCCGATCGCATTTACACAATTCAGACGCACAAAGTTCCATGCATGCTCGGAATCAAGCAGAAAAACTGCAATGGCTATTGAACTTCATTTTTCTCGGCTCGTCGTACGTGTTGTACGTCACCGCATTCTTGACGTTCGGAATTTCCGACAAGATTTGTGTGACCGTGTGTATGCAAGACAAGTTTGAGCCAACATCCGTCGGAAAAAATCCATGGATTTTGTTGTCGGAATGTCTGATCGTGTGTACGGGGCATAATAGGGTACTGATACAATATAGATAACAGCTTAAAAATCCTCTTTTGTATCCTGCTTGCAATGGTCATCTTATGAATCATAATAAAGACTTTAGTAGCCTCAACTCGCGAGATCGGACACTGTAGTTCTTTTTCTGTTCCGTAATATAATTTGGTAAATTGGGAATTACATGAGATAATAAGGTTACATAGAATGCTGGAGGGTCTATTGATGGCTTTTTGGGGATCTAATGTCTTGGGGTGGGGGTCTTATGTTGCTGAGGGGGTTCTTTTGTTGGGGGGGGGGGCAATTTTTTGGGCTGCTGGGAAGTCTATTGATGTTGGCTGTTGGGGATCTATGGGGGGTCTGCTATTGGAGCTGGGGTGATTGTTGCTTGTGGGGGATTTATTGTTGCTGGGTTGGGGTAATTTGTTGTGGGGGGGGGGGTCTATTGTTGCTGAGGGGAACTACTGTTGCTGTGGAAGGTCTATTTTTGTGGGCTGTAGGGGATCTATTTTTTACTTTACTTATTATTAAATTCCATACAAATTACTTAGCACCACAAAATGATACTTGATTTAAGGTTCAGTTATTGGATATTTCTTAACATATCAGTAAAATACAAAAAAAAAGATAAAATAGCAAATTTTTCAAGTTTCTTTTTGGACATCGTTGTATTTGTTATTATCTAACAAACCTCAATATGTCTTTTTTTAGGCACTAAGAAACAAAATCAAATAGCAACTTAAAAAAATGCTAAAGGCAGAAAGCATTTTTTTAGTTTTGCTGTGTATTTTATTATTTAATGTTTCTTAATATTTACCTGTAAAATACACCAAAGAAAAAAAAAATTAAGAAAAACGCAAGAGAAAATTGATTGAATACACACTTTGGAATTCTGTATCCAATTCGGTTCAACTTGAATTTTAATCTCAACACCAATAATAGGCTTCCTTTAGTTCAGCTGGCCATTGTAAGTAAAGCAGTGCTGCTATTTAGATTGCAAATGAGCAATGATGGATGATATTGGGTCCGTTGGCAAATGTTAGTGGAGCGTTGCTGCTGTTTAGATTGTAAATGAGTCTTGATGGATGATATTTGACAGCCACGGGTTACCTTCACCGTAGCTCAGGCAAACTAGGTATTTTGTTCAGCAAGCAATCAAACTTCAGATTTGCATCGCACTCATAATGTAAGTTGACAACGTAACCTTCATTGTTATCTTGAGCAATCAGAGTTAATTACTTCAGCCTTTATCTGTAACCAAGCTAAGCCACTTTTCTGTTTGTTGCTGGTTCACACAGCATTTAGTGTCCCAGCTAACGTAAGTGAGAAATGGTGGGCCTTCTCAGTGTTTTCTTCATTTCCATTCTGTCCAGTGAATTTATCTTGGGGACGACTCTAAATGCCTTCATCGTGGTAGCCCATTGTCTGGACTGGAGGAAAACCAAACACCTGGCAAGCAGTGACAAAATTATCATGGCTCTCTGCATTTCTAGATTTTTCTTGCAGTGTTGCATCGCGCTCCTTAACTTCTTGCACACCTTTTTGTCAGAGCTATATTCAAGGCCATATTCGAATGAGATTTCTTTCGTTGTGACAATTTTCCTCAGCTTGACAAGCCTTTGGATTGCCACGCTCCTTTCTGTGTTTTATTGTGTGAAAATTACAACTTACAACTTTCCCATATTTCTCTTCTTAAAAAGAAGGATCTCCAAGCTAGTCCCATGGCTGCTCTGGTTTTGCTTGCTGGCCTCTCTGGCCTCCAGCCTCCCGCTTGGCTTTTACATGTTCGTGTTGAGCTACAAAAACTCCACTGTGAACAACTCCACACAGGAAATTGTTATGAGGTCCAGAAACTTAGGCAACCAGTCTCTGATACATACCATCTGTTCCTCTATGCCTTTTGCAATCTTTAGTGTTTCTGTCTGGCTTCTAATACACTCTCTTTGGAGACACACAAGGCAGATGCAAAAGAGTGGGAGCTCTTTTCGAGGTCCAAACTTGGACACTCACATAGGAGTTGTAAAAAGTTTAATTGTCTTTTTTTTCTTGTATATTGCTTATTTTTTATGTGTGAATCTCTCTTTATTTGGACTGATGTCCATTTATTCTCCTTGGGTAATTTTTGTCTCTGTCCTTATTTCAGCTTACCCCTTCCTGCATTCGGCTATCTTAATTTTTACCAGCAACAAACTGAGAAAGACCTTCATAGATTTAGCTCGTACTTTGTTGCCACAAAGATTGTTTTCTAAAATATCCTGATGATTGAAATAAGATATGAAATAAGCTCACCCAAAGAATACTGTGGTAGCTGTGGAATGGACAAAGATAATTGTTTTGTAGATGTGTACTGTATGTAGATGAGCATGGCAATATATACTTATTGTGTATGTAGCCAGGAGAAGACTTCACCCTCTACTGAGATGCTGGATGCCATGCTGCATTATCCCCTCCAGCCAGAAGGGGGAGAGCTATAACCAAGAACGCTATGAACTCCTATGCAGGGTGCTGAGAATAATGGGAGTTGTAGTTTGAGACATCAGCCATAGAATAGGGCCAAAGAACCCTCTACCTACAGTTCCAAGAGGACACTAAAGAGAAGGGGGAGAGGCAAGAGGGCTTTTACTGGATTACATGGGGAACCTCTTCCCCTTGGGGCCGTGGTAAGTGGAGAGAGCACAGTTCCCTCCAGCATACAGCTACCTGTATGCTGGCAGAGATACCTGGTGTAGAGCCACATGGACCACAGAATCGCATCTGCACTGTTGCCGCAAGGAGACCAGAACATCCTCTCACCCTCTTCTTTCCACTGCTGATCACTAGAGGCATTCTGTGGAGAGACAGCGGGGGCCCCCTTTCATAGCAAGAGTTCACAGCTGCACCACAGGGATTGGTGAGAGAGCTCACTGCCCATTCTTCACACTGTTTGCAAGGACTGACCATTAGAGGCAGAACATTGGGTATATGGCACCTCTACTGCCCCCATACTGCACCTATACCTCACCTATATCACACATATACAGCATCTACTGTATACCACATCTATCCAGCATCTATACTGCATTTTTATTACATGCTAGTTTATTAAGAATATCGGTAAGTGCACTAATGCTTCTCAAAGGGCCCCAACGATAGCTGGCAGAAGAGCAAGCTGAAGGACTCCGCTCACCACCTTACAATACTATTCTTCTCATTATTCAGTCAACGAGTACCTCTGCCCAGTGAGTCTAGGCCTAACAGTCAACAGTAAGGCACCTTGGCAGTATAGCCTTCTGAATGCAGTTGACTCATTGCTGTCCATTATTGCCTTTCAGTTACTGTTTATGCTGAATGTCATCTTATGCCTAGTGCTTACTATTGATTTCATTTTATGTCAAATTGTGTTATTACTATTGCCAATTCATCTTTATGCTTTATTTGCTATCCATATTGTGTGACAATATACCAAGTTTGCTTTTACAAAAGGGTTCAGTGCCTGCACCTTTGGCATAGTGCTTTTACCGGGTACCGAGTGTCCCTTTAGTGGTTTTCTGTGATATCACTTGCTTATGCACTTAGCCTAGCATGTCAGAGGGGTTGAAATTGTTAAAATGATACTAAAGGGAAAAATAAAAAAACAAAACAAAAAAAAAAAAAAACAACATTATAGTTACCTGCTCTGTTCAATGGCATTGTGGTGATCCTAATTATTTATTATCTTACTTTTCAACAACACTTGTGGGTTTCTTTTGCTTTGCATTACACTAGGTATGCAACTGGGCTTAACAATCTGTTGGTTTTCCTATTTTATGTGCACCAGGTGGCTTCAGTGTATGCATGGTGATGACCCCATTTGGACAGATTGGTGCTTGACAGCCTGGCTCATTGCATGTTCAAATGCAGTGCATTTTCACCTTTGACAAATGTTATGCATTATGTACAAGGTGAGTATACGTTTAGGACTTTTCAACATTACCTATAATGTGAGATGACCTATGCACTTTTTGCATCTTCTTTTGTACATATATACTTACCGGTATTTATGTGATTGTATATATAGATACATTTTACCCCTTTCTTCCCCTGAAGAATTAACTGTTTTCCGAAACATGTTGGGCTCTTTTGTCTGGATTTTCAATGTTAGGGCTATTCAGCCATACCTAGGCAACCTACAATATCACATCCTTGACATGTAGGGTAGAGGTTTCTTTGGGCTCCTTGGACTGTGGCTAATCTTTTAGCTGTCTGAAAAGGTGACATTCTGACCACACCTGTAAGGGGGCATTCATTCCACTGACCACAAATGCAAGGAATATTTTTCTTACTGATCGCCAATGTAAGGGATATTCTTCCCACAGATCTCCAAAGTAAAGAGCATTCTTTCCACTGATCACCAAGGTAAGGAGCATTCTTCCCACTGATCACCAATGTAGGGAACATTCTTCCCACTGATCACCAATGTAACGAACATTCTTCCCAACGATCAGCAATGTAAGGAGCATTCTTCCCAACGATCAGCAATGTAAGGAGCATTCTTCCCACTGATCACCAATGTAAGGAGCATTCTTCCCAATGATCAGCAATGTAAGGGGCATTCTTCCCACTGGTTACCAATGTAAGGGACATTTTTACCACTGACCACTAATGTAAGGAGCATTCTTTCCACTGATCACCATTGTAAGGAGCATTCTTCCCACTGATCACCAATGTAAGGGACATTGTTCCCACAGATCACACCAATGTAGGGAGTGTTTTTCTCACTGACCACCAATGTAAGGAACATTCTTCCCATTGACCACCAATGTAAGGGGCATGTTCCTAATGACCTCCAAATGGACTAATTTTAGCAGGAGTTCCCCGAGATGTGAAAATGTATTTCAAAGGTTCTTCTGGGGTAAAAAGGTTGATAACAGCTGCTCTATACAGTTGTACAATCCCCAGTGACTCATCAGTTACCATTATAAACCAAAACTAAATGCAAACTCTGTGATGCAAAACGTAAAGCAAAATAGATCTTTCCCTTCCATTTGAATTTTAATCAAACTAGTCCCTGCAGCACATCACAATATGTAAAAAACAGTGCTGAGAAAACTGTATATAAATGAACAGCACCTGTCTAAAACACTCATCAGTTTGCCAACCACAGCTTTGCCTATATTTCCTGAAGCAAGATCGAACATGACTTTTTAACTATGCAATCATTACAGTCCATTGTCCTGATTATTTTTACGACTGTCTTATCAGTTAATGTCATCATGGGGTTGGCACTCAGTGGATTCATAGTGTTGATGAACTGCAAGACCTGGAAGAGGAATAGATATCTTCGCACTGGAGATAAAATTGTCACCAGTCTCTGCCTCTCCAGGTGGATCTTCCAGGGATTGTATGGCATACATCACATCATGCAATGGCATTTGCCGAGAGTGTTCTTTCATGGTTATGCCAACGAAGCTTGTGTCCTGGGCAGAATAATCCTGAACTATATTACTTTATGGCTGGCCAGTCTACTCTGCGTTTATTACTGTGTGAAGATTACAATCTACAAGCATGTTGTGTTCCTCTATCTCAAGGCGAAGATGTCCAAGTTGGTGCCATGGTACATTGGGCTCTCTGTGTTTTTGTCTGTGGTGTTTAGCTTGCCTTATGGATGGCTGGTCTTCTTCACCTCGGACTATACAGGCAAAATAACTGAAAGCTTTCAAAACACAACAATGCAAAAAAGGGAAGGCCCCTATGTCTACTTCATAGGTTCAACACCACCATTCATTATATTTACCATTGCATTCTTCTTGACCGTTCCATCCCTTTGGAGGCACATCAGAAACATGAGCAGTGTTGGGTCAAGTTTTAGGAATCCAGACATGCAAGCCCATTACAATGCAATAAAAAGCATGGCCGCCTTTTTTGCGCTTCATATCCTTTTCATCATTAGTATAAATATAACATTCTCGGGTGTGATGGAAATCGGAATCCCGTACAATTCAGTCAGCTTCGTATTGTCTTCTTTTTATCCATTTTTGCATTCTGCTGTCATCATCTTCTACAACAGGAAACTCAAGGAAGAGTTTCTTAAACTTTTCACGTGTTTTAATATTTTCTCACAAGAAAAAAAATAATCATCCCTTGACTTTAGATGAAAGCAGATAAATCAATACCTTAGAGGACATACTAAAATGTAACATTGTAGACTAAAACAAATATACTTTTTCATTTTTTTTTATCTTCCCTGTATTATTACTTTGTAAAGCTTGTCCACTCTCCTTTTGTGTCTTCGGAACAGGAGGTTAAAGTGATATTAACCACTTCAGCCCCGGAATTTACCCCCTTCCTGACCAGAGCACTTTTGCGATACGGCACTGCGTCGCTTTAACTGACAATTGCGCAGTCGTGCGACGTTGTACCCAAACAAAATTTACGTCCTTTTTTTCCCACAAATGGAGCTTTCTTTTGGTGGTATTTGATCACCTCTGCGTTTTTTATTTTTTGCGCTATAAACAAAAAAAAGCGACAATTTTGAAAAAAAAAAGCAATATTTTTTAACTTTTTGCTATAATAAATATCCCCAAAAAATATATATAAAAACGAATTTCTTTCTCAGTTTAGGCCGATATGTATTCTTCTACATATTTTTGGTAAAAAAAAAATTGCAATAAGCGTATATTGATTGGTTTGCGCAAAAGTTATAGCTTCTACAAAATAGGGGATAGATTTATTGCATTTTTATTATTTTTTTTTTTTATTAGTAATGGTGGAGATCTGCGATTTTTATTGTGACTGCGACATTATGGCGGACACATCGGACACTTTTGACACTATTTTGGGACCATTGTCATTTATACAATGATCAGTGCTATAAAAAATGCACTGATTACTGTGTAAATTATACTGGCAGGGAAGGGGTTAAACACTAGGGGGCGATCAAGGGGCTAAGTGTGTCCTAGGGAGTGATTCAAACTGTGGGGGGGGGCTCACTACAACATGACAGAGATCACTGCTCCCAATGACAGGGAGCAGTAGATCTCTGTCATGTTGCTAGGCAGAACAGGGAAAGGCCTTGTTTACATAGGCATCTCCCCATTCTGCCGATCCGTGTCACGATCGCGGCCCCCGGGGGACATCGGCCAGGCCCACGGGCAGGCTCACGGAGTACGCAGCGGGTGCGCGCCCACAATGCCGCATCTTAAAGGGGACATACAGGTACGCCCATTTATGCAGCTGTGCTATTGTGCTGACGTACATCGTTGTGCGCTGGTCGGCAAGCGGGTTAAAGCTTTAGTTATTTAAATTAAAATAATACTTACCTGCTTTGTGCAGTCGTATTGCACAGAGTAGCCTCGATCCTCTTATTCTGGGGTCCTTCGCCAGCGCTCCAGGCAGCAACTGCCCTAATAGAAAGCCGCTTTCCATGGGGGCACCTTTGTGTTCTCACTCTTGAGCTGCCCTGTCTGCGTCTATTGACACAGAGTTGGCTGCTCAGCCCCACCCCTGCTCTCTCAGCACAGCCTTTGATTGACAGCAGCCAAAGCCTATGGCTCCTGCTGCTATCAATCTGCCCATGGAGGAGGGAGACAGTGTTGAGAGTTGCTGCTCTCGTACACATTGCTGGATCGGATGGGCTAAGGTAAGAAAAAGGAGGGGGTGGCGGGAATCTGCACCACATGAAAGGTATTAATGTGAAAATCCTTTAGACTTTTGGAACCACTTTAAGGAAAATCTCACCAATGGGACACAGACAGCAAAAAATAAACTGACTAGGGTTTCAACCATTCCCACTTAATCCTAATGCCGCGTACACACGATCGCACATTCCGACAACAAAATCCATTTTTTTTTTCCGACAGATGTTGGCTCAAACTTGTCTTGCATACACACGGTCACACAAATCTTGTCGGAAATTCCGAACGTCAAGAACGCGGTGACGTACAACACGTACGACGAGCCGAGAAAAATGAAGTTCAATAGCCAGTGCGGCTCTTCTGCTTGACTCAGAGCATGCGTCGGAATTGTGTACACACGATTGGAATTTACGAGAACGGATTTTGTTGTTGGAAAATTTCAGATCCAGAGCTCAAATTTTGTTTGTCGGAAATTCCAATGGAAAATGTCCGACGGAGCCTACACACGGTCGGAATATCCGACAAAAAGCTCCCATCGAACATTTGTTGTCGGAAAATCCGACCGTGTGTACGCGGCATAAGACAACAACAACATAAAAGTGTGGGTTTTGTGGAACACTGCATCTAATGAGAATCCTAAAAAGGTGTCTTTTCTGATATAAGACATAAGGCAACTCTCTGAAGAACAGGAGTAAATAGCTCATGTTTTGTTTCAAGAGCACTAGGGAGGCATAGAGGAAAGCACCAAACTTGCTATATTTATAGAAAACCAACGCATTCATTATTTACATAAATAATAATCATTTATTATATAATTATTTTAGTCTGTATAGACATGAAAGTTTATTTTAATATTTTTGAAATATTTGTGTATTTTTATTTTTTCTGTGGCATCCTAATGGTTCAGCTATATCACATTGTATAGATGAGTCAAATAGTTACATGGCTGAAAAAGACACCAAATATTTTTCTATTTATTGTTGAATAAATTAGAAAGCCAACACATAATTATTTACATTAATTAAATAATACTAATAATTATTTTTTAATCTGTATAAAAATAAAAGTTTGTTTTAACATTTTTAACATATTTGTGTATTTTTTTTTTTTTTTGTGGCACCTTAAAAACCCAGCTATATCACGTTGTATAGATGAATCAAATAGTTACATGGTAAAGCCTAAGCCCCGGTTCACACTGAGGCAGCGCGACTTGCAGCGCGACTGCCTCAGGCGACCTGGTCACGACAGGGGCGGCGACTTGCAAAACGACTTCTATATAGAAGTCTATGCAAGTCGCCTCAAGTCGCACCCAAAGTAGTACAGGAACCTTTTTCTAAGTCGGAGCGACTTGCGTCGCTCCGATTAGAACGGTTCCATTGTACAGAACGGGATGCTACTTGTCAGGCGGCTAAGTCGCCTGACAAGTCGTCCTAGTGTGAACCGGCACTTATACACACGGTGAGAATATGGGAAGAATGATCGTCAATTGTAAGCAGTACTGATGTGGAAATTAATATGTACAGTATATCAAGGAGCTTCAAGGGAACCGTTGTGAGGACTTTCTAAATAAATTACCATGCTCCGTTTTATGTATGTATATGTATATGTGTGTGTGTGTGTGTGTGTGTGTATAGATATAGATATAGATATACTGTATGTGTATGTTGGTATAGGAACATGTGTACCTAATATTTTTGGGTTTAATCATGAGAGGTGGGCCTAGTTACTGTTTTCTGTATCTCAAAAGACCAACGTCTTTTGGTCTGTTGTCTGCATAGTAAATAAGTTGCACTATTGTCCTTGGGGATGAGGAGCAGACATTGTGTCTCCACCTGATCATAAGTCCTTGAAATGCTCATTTATGCTAAGATCAAAGAGGGCTGAGTGTTTTAAATCAAGAAATAGACTTAACGAAGGTAATCATGTTTCAGACAGAAAGACACTGAAGAGAGTCTAATGTTTATGCCGAATCCCGATTGAATTTCAGCCAATCGGGATTCAATGCCACTTCTGAACCAATGAAAGTGGTCCAGGGGTTTGATTGGTAGGGATGGGTAAAGAGGGAAATTAAAAACCAAAGCTGCCAGGGATGCTCGCTCTCTTAGGCTCACGGTCTAGATGAAGCATGGTCACGTAAGAACTGTCTATGTAATGTATCTGTATTATCTTATGTCTCTTTGCTTTTCTCTAACTTTTTTTATCCTAGGATTTGCCTTAATACCTTGATAGCATGTGTATGTCAATTGTAACCATATCTCCTTTTTGCATTAATTATCTTTGTAGACTGGCAACACTGTATTTGTAACATCACTATGGTATATTTGGTAATATCCGATTATTCTAACGTTTCTTTTCTGTATAAATAAATTCGATCTTTGTATTTTAGCACCATTATCATTCCTTATTGATTTCATGGGTTATAACTGCATTGGTTGATTCATATATATAGATAAAAGGTTTTAATCACTAATGTTATGTATCATTAAGCGTATAAGTGAGGTAGGTAAAAATTGCCATAACAGTACATAGACGGGATAAATTCTTATCAGGATCTTAGGAATGTGAGTTTGTGGCAGAAGAGTTAGTATAATGCCAAGGTTGTTGGCTGCAATGGATAAAGCTTACAAAATGAAATCTGTGTATATACAGAGGTCAAAGGGTAACTCCATTTTTTTATGGGGAAAAAAAATAACAACACACACTCACACACTCACACACACACACACACTCACTCACACACTCACACACACACTCACACTATTACCAAAAGTATTGGGACACCTGCCTTTACAAGCACATGAACTTTAATAACATCCCGGTATTAGTCCGTAGGGTTCAATATTGAGTCGGCCCACCCTTTACAGCTATAACAGCTTCAACTCTTCTGGGAAGGTTGTCCACAAGATTTAGGAGTGTGTCTATGGGAATGTTTGATCATTCTTCCAGAAGGGTGTTTGTAAGGTCAGGCACTTATGTTGGACGAGAAGGCCTGGCTTGCAGTATCAGCTATAATTCATCCAAAAGGTGTTCTATTGGGTTGAGGTCAGGACTCTGTGCAGGCCAGTCAAGTTCTTCCACCCCAAAACTCATCCATATCTTTATGAACCTTGCTTTGTGCACTGGTCCAAATCATTTGGTGGAGGGGAGATTATGATGTGGGGTTGTTTTTCAGGGGTTGGGCTTGGCCTCTTATTTCCAGTGAAGGGAACCTTTGAGGCATCAGCATACAAAGACAGTTTGAACAATTTCATGCTCCCAACTTTCTGTGAACAGTTTGGGGATGGCCCCTTCCAGTGCACAAAGCAAGGTCCATAAAGACATAGATGAGCAAGTTTGGGCTGGAGGAACTTGACTGGCCTGCACAGAGTCCTGACCTCAACCCAATAGAACACCTTTGGGATGAATTAGAGGGGAGACTGCGAGCCAGGCCTTCTCATCCAACATCAGAGCCTGACCTCACAAATGCACTTCTGGAAGAATGGTCAAACATTCCCATAGACACACTCCTAAACCTTATGGACAGCCTTCCCAGAAGAGTTGAAGCTGTTATAGCTGCAAAGGGTGGGCCAACTCAATATTGAACCCTACGGACTAAGACTGGGATGCCATTAATGTTCATGTGCTTGTAAAGGCAGGCGTCCTAATACTTTTGGAAATTGTGTCTGTGTGTGTATGTGTGTATATGTGTGTATGTGTGTGTGTTATTAAGATAAGATAAGATTTATTGTCATTGTAGAAAACAAATTCACAATGAAATTACATTATTAAAAAGGACCTTTACATTACATTTCAGTCTGCTGTACTGTCATTTTCTGTAAAATACAAGGCAATATGATGACCTGGAAGCATTCTTACTGGCTGGCTTACTGATTTTCCCAGAGGTCATCACGAAGATACAAGTTAGATTTTTGGCATCCTAGGAGGCTAAACTACATTTCCTCCAGAAGCCAAGGTGTCTCCTCGTCCTTTGCAATGACTTAAAGTGTTACTAAACCCAGGACCCTGCATTCACTATACCTGGTCTCCCACATACACAGACCATAGAAATACAGTCGTTTTAGTAAATATAAACTGCTAAATACCTTTTCTCATCATCAGTATATAGCAGTCTTGTGACTTCTATCAGTGTCTGCTTGAGCTTGCAGGAGGAGTTTTCATTCTACTCTGACCCTCTGTCTGGACAGTGCTGATTTGCCCTGTGCTGATCACATGTACGCTCCCAAGAAAAATAAAAAAAAAAACTCTCTAGCAATACACACCAAACTGAGCATGTGCAGCCTGACTCCTAATGCTGTGTTCTATCGAGAGAAGGGTTGGAGTCAGAGAAGACAGGATCAAACAGCCTTTATACACAATGCAGAGGATTAACCCCTTAGGTTCCCCAGTGAGTATAACAAGCATGATTTATTATTGTTATATTATACAGGATTTATATAGCGCCAACAGTTTTACGCAGCGCTTTACAATATAAAATGGAGACAATACAGTTATAATACAATAAAATACAAGAGGATTTAGAGGGCCCTGCTCATAAGAGCTTACAATCTAATACTACATATACAGACTGATTTTACTGTTGTGGGTTTAGTAACACTTTAAAGGGAACAATTAACACAGCATATACAATGTCTACATATGCCATTTCAAATGTAATGTCATTAGTATAGCCATGCCCCCGTAGGTGTTGCTGAAAGTTGTGGTTCACCTGTCACCCTGCCCAGCCAGATATCCATTTCTCAGTCACTCAGAGACATAGATCAGTCCATTGCTTTGTTTTTTTTACTTTTTTATTTAGGGGATTAAACTTTGATGGGAATTATGGGATGCCCAAGAATTGTGGAACAATCAATTGTAGATTCTATACCAATCAATTGTAGATTTTAGAGCAATCAATTGGGACTACTATGTACGCTCCCTGTACATACACCTCGATCTTCTCTCCAGCATGAACACGTGATGCACACTAGTCCTCCTCCAGCCCTTCCCTTGCTGCAGACTGTCACTCCTCCAGACTAGCTAGCACCACATGGGTAGTTCTGACACGGCTCCAGCCAGGCCTCAATGAACTGCTTCTTGCGGGCAGGGACCTCGGGCCCCTGTGGTGTAGAATAGTTCAGATGCTAACTGTATTCTGCTCAGCTACATCTCCCAGATAGCTCTCTTCAGGTCCTGCCAGCCAGCCTGGCTGCAATGACCTCGTTCTACTGCCCTTCCCACAGTCCTCCCTTCTGTTTCTGCACCCATCTCTCAGACTGCAATCTCCCAGTTCTCTCAGGCGTGCCTCCCCAGTCCTCCCGACTGTGCTCACTCACCAGCCCTCTCGGCTGCGACTAGTAGTCCTCCCTGGAGCATCTTAGAGTGTTCTCTCCAGCTGTCCTCCCTCTTGCTCTCTCATGTGCCTCTGTTTCCAGGATCTCTTCACTCCTCCCGGATGGACCTGAGCCCCAGCCCAGGGTCACCCCCCCCAGACTGGGGAGCTCCCCGTGGGCCCTGACAGCCTCCACACTCTCTCACTCCATCTCTTCCACCCGACGACTCCTCCCCAGCTCGGCTGATCCCAGGTATTTAAGGAGGCCTGTCCCCCTGCCAATCTAAGTTGGGGATTGGTCAGGACTCCTTAAGATACCCCAGGCAGCTCCACCCCTCTTCCCCTCCTCTCCTTCCAACAATTTCTAGAAGGAAGAGGGAGGTGACAGTGAAGTGATGCTGCCTGGGAATCATTAGCTGCTACCCTGAGCCATTCCCAGCCCAGAATGAAAACAAACAGGCCTAGCAACCAGCTAGGCCTGCCTAAATGTACCTACACTGACAGAGAACAAAAACCTCACTCTAGCACCTCACTACCTAGAGGGTGCTACATTATAAATTGCCATTCTGTTTCAATCTGCAGCCACTGTAAACTTATAAAAGTTCAATGTATTATGGCAACTGGGGGGTATTCTGTATACCATTGGTGTACAGAATGCCCCTAATAAATGTTACTATCTGCTTCTGTGATCGGCCGATTTTTTTTTTTTTTTTAACCTGTTGACTATGATCTGTTTACTTCAATAAACTCCTTAAATTTACTCTCAAGTGTGGTGAACCCTTTAACAGAGCATGCCTCTCTACTCACCTAAAACGTGCCTTTGGAGAATCTTTTCAGGGGGACTGCAGCCTGAAACCCTAATAGGTCCAACCTACATCACATCTTCATTGGGTACAAGCCCCCCAGAGGGATAACCTACTTTGCAGTGTTTCCAATAGCACCAGACCATCTACTAGTTCAGCGCTGTTACACACACACACACACACACACATTTGATTTTTTTTTTAAGTAGTATGCATTTCTCAGAAGCCTGCAAGTAGAATTTTAGGCATCCTCTGCAATAGGAATTTCATTTTTTGTGAGATATTCCCCATGGCTTGTCAATGAAAGAGATGCAGTTGTTGCAGTTTTATTCATTAGATCAGGCAGATATAATGAAGGCTGACCGTCCCATTCAGGAATCTGCGTGGTAAGTGAAACAAACAGATATATCTTTGAAACAGAAAAAAAGTAGAAATCTGTATTAAAGTTTGATAAAATCGTACATAGATTCTACAGAGCGAATCGTTCTCCTTAAAAAAAAAAATAAAGTGGAGTTACACATAAAGTGAACAATTTTACACCACGTTTACCATGGTAATATAGTGTAAATATATATATATATATATATATATATATATATATATATATATATATATAGTGGCTTGCGAAAGTATTCGGCCCCCTTGAACTTTTCAACCTTTTGCCACATTTCAGGCTTCAAACATAAAGATATAAAATTTTTATTTTTTGTGAAGAATCACCAACAAGTGGGACACAATTGTGAAGTGGAACGAAATCTTTTGGGATTTTTGAAACTTTTTTAACTAATAAAAAAATGAAAAGTGGGGTGTGCAAAATTATTCGGCCCCCTTGCGTTAATACTTTGTAGAGCCACCTTTTGCTGCGATTACAGCTGCAAGTCGCTTGGGGTATGTCTCTATCAGTTTTGCACATCGAGAGACTGAAATTCTTGCCCATTCTTCCTTGCAAAACAGCTCGAGCTCAGTGAGGTTGGATGGAGAGCATTTGTGAACAGCAGTTTTCAGCTCTTTCCACAGATTCTCGATTGGATTCAGGTCTGGACTTTGACTTGGCCATTCTAACACCTGGATACGTTTATTTGTGAACCATTCCTTTGTAGATTTTGCTGTATGTTTGGGATCATTGTCTTGTTGGAAGATAAATCTCCATCCCAGTTTCAGGTCTTTTGCAGACTCCAACAGGTTTTCATCCAGAATGGTCCTGTATTTGGCTGCATTCATCTTCCCTTCAATTTTAACCATCTTCCCTGTCCCTGCTGAAGAAAAGCAGGCCCAAGCCATGATGCTGCCACCACCATGTTTGACAGTGGGGATGGTGTGTTGAGTGTGATGAGCTGTGTTGCTTTTACGCCAAACATATCGTTTTGCATTGTGGCCAGTTTGATTTTGGTTTCATCGGACCAGAGCACCTTCTTCCACATGTTTGGTGTGTCTCCCAGGTGGCTTGTGGCAAACTTTAGACGAGACTTTTTATGGATATCTTTGAGAAATGGCTTTCTTCTTGCCACTCTTCCATAAAGGCCAGATTTGTGCAGTGTACGACTGATTGTTGTCCTATGGACAGACTCTCCCAGCTCAGCTGTAGTTCTCTGCAGTTCATCCAGAGTGATCATGGGCCTCTTGGCTGCATCTCTGATCAGTCTTCTCCTTGTCTGAGCTGAAAGTTTAGAGGGACAGCCAGGTCTTGGTAGATTTGCAGTGGTCTGATACTCCTTCCATTTCAAAATGATCGCTTGCACAGTGCTCCTTGGGATGTTTAAAGCTTGGGAAATCTTTTTGTATCCAAATCCGGCTTTAAACTTCTCCACAACAGTATTACGGACTTCCCTGGTGTGTTCCTTGGTCTTCATGATGCTCTCTGCGCTTTCAACAGAACCCTGAGACTATCACAGAGCAGGTGCATTTATACAGAGACTTGATTACACACAGGTGGATTCTATTTATCACCATCAGTCATTTAGGACAACATTGGATCATTCAGAGATCCTCGCTGAACTTCTGGAGTGAGTTTGCTGCACTGAAAGTAAAGGGGCCGAATAATTTTGCACGCACCACTTTTCAGTTTTTTTTAATTGCTAAAAAAGTTTAAAATATCCAATAGATTTCGTTCCACTTCACAATTGTGTCCCACTTGTTGGTGATTCTTCACAAAAAATTAAAATTATATATCTTTATGTTTGAAGCCTGAAATGTGGCAAAAGGTTGAAAAGTTCAAGGGGGCCGAATACTTTCGCAAGCCACTGTATATATATATATATATATATATATATATATATATATATATATATATAGTATTTATCCACTTACCGACCAAGCCCTTTCTGGTACTTTTTGTTTTAAATGAGTATTTTTTACTAGAAAATTAGAACAAACATTATATATATTTTTTTTAGCAGAGACACTAGAGAATAAAATGGCGATCGTTGCAATATTTTATGTCCCACGGTATTTGCGCAGCGGTTTGTCAAACACAATTTCTAAAAAAAATATACACTTTAATAAACTTGAATGCAAAAAAATTCAATATATAATCCAGTTTTTTGTATAATCTAAAAGATGATAAGCTGAGTAAATAGATACCTAACATGTCATGCTTTAAAATTGCGCACGCTCGTGGAATGGCAACAAAATACGATACTTAAAAATCTCCATAGGCGATGCTTTAAACTTTTTATAGGCTACCTGTTTAGAGCTACAAAGGAGGTCTAGAATTATTGCTTTTGCTCTAACGTTCACGGTGATACCTCACATGTGTGGTACGATCACCGTTTACATATGCGTGTGTGACTTATATATGTGTTCGCTTCTGCGTGTGAGCATGGGGAGGGATGGGGCGCTTTACTTTATTTTTTATTTTTATACTGTACCTTTATTTTTATTTTTTATCACTTTTATTCCTATTACAAGGAATGTAAACATCTTTATGGAGAGATCTGGGGTCAAAAAGACCCCAAATCTCTCCTCTACCTTTTAAAAGCAAAAGATCAAAAAAAGAATTTTTGATCTTTTGCTTTAAAAAAAAAAATTGTTTAATTCTGCCCTAGACTGGAAGTGATGTCATAACGTCGTTCTGGCACTCCAAGACCATAGAGGTGATCAGAGATGATCTGGTCTCTGGTAGCCTCTATGGCCAGCTGTGCAAACCGTTGGAGCATTTCTTGGGCGTGCCAGTAAAAATGGTAAGCCGAAGAAACACTGGCGGGAGGAGGGCCCCCCCCGCTGTTTCTGAAAACGATCCAGCAGCTAATTAGGCACTTGAACTGCTTTTGTGAGAAAGCCAGTCACCGGCTGAAAAAAAAATACCGGGGTTATGGCTGATAGTTTCAGCCATAACCAATTTGCAAACCGCAGTGTATATACATATTGCGATCGGTAAGTGGTTATACAGAGTGATCATATTCCCTCTTCTATCTATAGTAAAATATCTGAGGTTCAACCAGTAAGTCACTTATACATTCCTCTGTATGATTAGTTTTTTTCCCTGATGAAGGGGATCCTTTGTAACCACTGAAATGTGTTGGCATTCTACAACATGCAACACTAAATAAAAAACATTAGACATGTGCAATTCATTTAGTTCCGAATTCGTTTTTCGATGAAACTCGACAAATTCGTATATTCGGAAATATTCGAATTAACAGAAAGCCGTTTAACAAATTTTTCCAAAAATTCTAAAATCCGAAAATTCGGAAATTCAAAAATTCAAAGATCCGAAAATCGAACATTTAGAAATTCTAAAATCCAAAAGTTCGAAAATTCAGAAATTCTAAAATCCGAAAATCAAAAATTCGGTAATTCAAAAATCTGGAAATTCTAAAGTCCAAAAATAAAAATGAAAATCTGAAAATTCAAAAGAATGAAAATCCTATAATTGAACGAAAATCCGAAAATTTTAAATAATTAACTAACTAATAATAGCTATTACTAACTAATAAATTTATAAGTATTGGAATTTCCTTTCAAATTTGGCTGTTAGTGAACAAAACGAATACGAATTTATCCAAAGTTACAAATGATCCGAAATAACAAATGTCACATCTAAACGAATGGAACGTAACAAATTAATATTAAAAAAACCTTTTTATTATTATTATTTATTATTATTAATTCATTGCGTTCCATTCATTTAGATGCGACATTCGTAACAAATTAATATTAAAAAAACCTTTTTATTATTATTATTTATTATTATTAATTCATTACGTTCCATTCATTTAGATGCAACATTCGTTATCTTGGATAATTCGTAACTTCGAATAAATTCGTATTTATTACATTCACTAACAGCCAAATTTGAAAGGAGATTCCAATACCTATGATTTAATAGTTATTATTTGCTAGTTAGTTATTATTTCAGATTTTAGAATTTTGGATTTTCATACTTATTTTCGGATTTTCGTTCTTTCAAATTTTTGGCTTTTCTTTCTTATTTTCGGATTTTTGAATCTTTGGACTTTCAAATTTTTGTATTTTCTAATTTACCAAATTTTCGGATTTCCGAATTTTGATCATAACGAATGAACCGAAAAACGAAAAAAAAAAAGAATGAAACGAAAACTAACAAGTTTTTTTGGCAGTGCACATGTCTAAAAAGCAATTCTGGACACAATATAACTAATTTGGCACTTGACTCCACTACTCAATCTCAAATGCCATTAACCCCCTCCGTACTGCCATACTATAAAAAACTGTCTGGAAGGCAGATGTGTATTTCTCGAGTGCCGTTTTTTAACGCAAATTGTATGTTTAAAAGTTATGCCGTGTACACATGAGCAGACTTTCGACGGACTGAACTCCGAGGACTTTTTGATGGACTTTCGACGGAGTTCCGTCGCAATGGACTTTCCTACACGAAAGTCCGACTGATTCAAACATGATGACGTATGACCGGACTAGAATAAGGAAGTTCATAGCCAGTAGTCAATAGCTGCCCTAGCGTCGTTGTTCGTCCGTCGGACTAGCATACAGAAGAAAGGATTTTTCGATAGAACTCGAGTCCCTTGGAAAGATTTGAAACATGTTCTATTTCTAAAGTCCGTCTGATTTTTCGACAGCAAAGGTCCGATGAAGCCCACACACGATCGAATTCGAATCCGCCGGACCTTTGCTGTTGAAAAGTCCGGTCGTGTTTACACGGCATTAGACCAGTTCTAGGGATAGACTGTCATATTCACATCCCTAGGAAATAGATTAGAAGAAGATTTGAGAGATCACCACTCTCCCATAAGGTGATGGGACTTTCACGAATATGTCACTGTCTCTGAGGTAAACACATACACAATAAGTAATAATAAAAATAAAATGTATTACAAAATTGGGACGCATACCACGGTGGAGGTGGGGCACGGACTCGAGACTGAGGGGTACCTGTTTTTTTGATCTACGGACAACCAGGCTGGCTGTCTCTGCTATACCAAGATAATTATTGGTTGATGGCTTTATTGCTCTGGATATGATCCGATGCCCACCAGACCACATCGGTGACTCTGACATCATTGATCAAATTACTGGATGAGGGTCCGTTCTTTCTTTGTGATGCTACAGGTTGCATGGAATTAACATTATATAACTTGACTGATTTAGATGCATGTTGAGCTGCCCAGAAGAAGCAGATAAGCATTCCTGCGAAACGCGTCAACTTACTGTATACACAAGCATCGTTCAAGCTTTTACATGGACTAAGTATCATTTCTGGTCAATGTTCCATATGGCCTAATGCTACTGTCAACATTTTTTATGCCTTTGTATAATTTGTAACAGAGAAAATTGAGTACTGTCCGTGATACTTTTTTTATTTGCACTAACATACAATTTTTCAGGACAAGCTTTCGGGGTGTGTCCCCTTCTTCAAGGTCCAAGCAGTACTGATTCACAAATTTTTAAGCAGCATGTTAATATAGAAGGAAAAAAAAAAAAGAGAAAACCAAACACATGCAAATCAATGGTAATAAAGATAGCAGCAGAGTTAGTGAGATAAGACAGAGGGAGAGCTATAGAATGCAGGGTGGGATACTAGTCACAGAGGGGTCGTAAAACTTTAGCATAATGAGTAAGGAAACCAATATCTAAATTCAGGCCGTTATTTTTCGTGTCAAAAAGAAGTATCACGCACTTACATTCCATCTATAGTGACCTCACAGGGGGCGAAAGTTCATACCTCCAGGGATATAGCCAGCGAATTCGTTGAGTACTATCAACAATTATACAATCTACACAGGGGGGAGCTTGTGGGTTCTTTGGTGGAGAAGGAGAGGTTGGCGGGTGAGTACATCAGGTCCTCGGGTATGCCTACTTTGCCAACTGAAATAGGTGACGCTTTTGAAGTGGACATTACTCAGGAAGAACTAGTGCTAGCGCTGGCACAAACGAAGCCCAGGAAGGCACCGTGGCCAGATGGCTTCACCCTGACCTATTACCAGACCTTTGAGCCCAACTTATCGCCACACTTTCTGAAAGCGTACAACACATTAAAGGGGGGTAGCACTAACATGGTAGACTCCCTACGGGCATTTATATCCCTGATCCCAAAGGAAGGGAAGGATCCCAATTATTGCAGTAACTACCGCCCGATTGCGTTGCTTAACGTGGATCTGAAATTATTTTCCAAAATCCTCGCCAATAGAGTCTTACCGCATATCCCACAACTGGTCCACCTGGACCAGGCAGGGTTTGTGCCGCTGAGGGAGTCGAGAGACAATACCATTAGAGTTCTCAATCTTATACATGAAGCGAGATCAGTCCAGAAGCCTTTTCTGCTCCTCTCCACGGATGCAGAGAAGGCTTTTGATAGGGTGGCCTGGCATTTTATGCGGGCCACCCTGGAGCATATTGGTATGGGCCCAAACATGAGAGGCTGGATATCATCTTTGTACTCGGCTCCCTCGGCGGCGGTACGGGTCAACGAGTGGCGTTCGGAATTCTTTGACATTTCAAACGGGACGAGACAGGGGTGCCCCCTGTCCCCACTGATTTTCATTCTCACCCTCGAACCGTTCATGTGTGGCATCCGTGGGAACCCTAATATAACGGGAATTACTAAGCCCTCTGGACATCACAAAATCGCAGCCTTCGCCGACGATCTGATTTTTTTCGTCTCCAACCCACAGATCACTCTACCCAACATCTTGTCAGCTCTTAGGGTATATGGGGAATTATCAAATTTCAAAGTCAATTGTACCAAGTCCGCGGTGTTGAATATCACATTACCAGCTAGGGAAGCTGTAAACATGAGCAAATCCTTCCCCTTTAGGTGGGTGGAGAAATCTATCCGCTACCTGGGGGTGGACATCACCCCGGACTTGGCGCACCTGTACACCAGCAATTTCGTACCCCTACTTCAGAGACTTAAGATAGATCTCCAGACATGGCACAAACTTACCTTGACCTGGTTTGGGCGTTGTACCGCCCTGAAAATGACAGCCCTACCCCGGATTTTATATGTACTTCAAACATTACCGATCCAGTTACCAACTACTTTCTTTAAGCAAATTCAGTCCATCATTAGAGAGTTTATTTGGTCTCATAAATCCCCCAGAACGAAAATACAAACACTGACCAAACCCAAAGAAAAGGGGGGAGTGGGTCTCCCGGATATCTCTCGATATTACCAAGCGGTTCACTTAGCCAGGATTGCCGATTGGCACTGTAACAGGGACTCCAAACAATGGGTGGGAATGGAAATTGAAGATTCCTTTATCCCCTTACTCCCATCCCCGTGGCTCATGTCCACTCCGCCGGTAGACGTGAAATCTCACCCGCTAATAGGGGCCACCCTCCGGGTGGCGAGGAAAATATTCCACACCACAGACATATCACCGCTACCCTCACCCATGACGCTGATTATAGGTAACCCGGACTTTACCCCCGGACTCACAAGTCGCCGATTGAGACAATTAACGATTTATGAGAAACAGTCCCTAGGTGAGATTTGGCCCCGGGGAGAATTCCCAACTGCCTCCACACTCTCCAGACTCATAGATCCTCCACTAGACAGCTTCAGCACTCTTCAACTTAGACACTATCTGAAGACCCTCCAGAAACTACCCTATGTCCCTCGGAGCCACACTCCCCTGGAATCTCTCTGCAAATCTGGGGAACCAATCAGACACACATTGTCATTCTTATACAGTCTTCTCACGGGCCAGGGGGGGGACTCAACTCCAGAGTTCCTTCTGAAATGGGAAAGAGACCTGGAGACTCAGTTCTCCACTCAGCAAAGAGAGAAGGTCTTGGTCTTAGCACATAAGTCCTCGATTGCGAGCCATTATCAAGAAGCGGGATATAAAATCCTGACCAGGTGGTACAGAGTCCCATATGTGTTACATAAAATGAACCCGTCGCTGTCGGAGAGGTGTTGGAGATGTGACAGGGAAGTGGGAAGTATGCTTCACGTCTTTTGGTCGTGCCCACTCCTGAGACCCTTTTGGGAGGAGGTGACTTCGACTATTCAAAGTCTGACCTCGGTCGATCTCAAAGATAACCCGGCCGCATGTCTCCTACACCTGACCACGAGACTGATTCAAAAGTACAAGAAAACATTGACAATGCAACTCCTAAACGCAGCTAAGACATGCATTCCAGCGCTCTGGCGGAATCCTCTCCCTCCGACCATGGTCCTGTGGTACTCAAAAGTTAACTGTATTTTACGTATGGAGGAACTGACGGCAACTCTACAAAACAAAGAGGAACAATTTATTGAGAAATGGAGACCCTGGAGATATTTTGTTGGTACAGACGCATATCTGCAGGACATGGCAGAGACACAATCTCTGCCTACCTGAGATACAACCCCAAGGACCCCATTGAAACAGATATATGTGTACACCCCTCTGGAGTGTGACAGGTGGGATCGAGTTGGGGGCGGTGTCGCAGCCATTCCTTTACAACCCCTTCTTTTTTGCCCTCTTCTCACCCTTTCATGCCTCTCCTTCCCTTTTCCTACCCCGCCTTTCCTTCCACCTTCTACTCTTTTCTTCTCCTTAGTATCTTGTGTTTCGATCAGCTCACTAAGCAGCCGTGGTGACGGCGATAACGAATATAATGTGAACGACATTTTTTGAGGTGAGCAGGTAACACTCACCTGTATAGCAAGAGACATATCTGTCTTTAAAGGTTTAAATATTATAATATATATCAAAACTGTTCATAAACAAATTAAGTTTTTTGCAAGGAGGCCCATTGGTAGGCAACCTTGATATAATATATTATGTATGAAACAGATATACTTTTGGCTGGAACATATCTATGCTACCATATTTGTTTGGTAAATAACTTGGATTTTGGGCTACAGTCATACTTCATATGATTCAAAAGTATCTTTGTATGGAATACGTAACCTGCTGTAACCTAGACTGTATTTCTATGCCTTCTGTATATCAAAATAAAGGAATTAAAAAAAAAAAAAAGAAGTATCATTCTTAGTTCAAACGTTTTCCTTTCCTGGATAGTTCTGAAATTCCCTTTAAGAACTAAAACATTGAGGTCTTCTATAGTGTGGTCCGGTTGTGAGAAATGATGTCCCACAGGTGTGCATAAACTGTCTTCTTTATGTTTAATGTTTTGTTTATGTTTTCTGCCTTTTTCTACCTTTTCTGCCCGTTGTGTCTGTATATTTATGCATATTTGTATACTTATTTCTCTCATATATTTCATTTTAGAACACTTAGTATTCTCGCTTAATTATACCCTTGAGGAAGGACATACACATACGTGCAAAACGCATTGGGTGCAAGAATTACTGGTTTACTACTTGTACTATGTTGTGATGACAGCACTGTAAATGTGTTCTATTGTATCTTTTTTATGTGTTTTTTATATTTTGTACTTATTATATTGAATAAACATTTTTCAAACTACATTAATTATTCTCAAACGATTTCTGTGCCTTAAAAGTCCACCACAAGGGGATTTTGTTTCTTTTCTATATTATTGGATGTGGCACAACCCAATGCTCAATTATAGCTGACTCACCACTTGCAATTTCCCACCATTGGACCGGTGTGCTGTATATCAGTGGTTCTCAGCCTCAGTCCTCAAGTACCCCCAATAGGCCACGTTTGCAGGTTTTCCTTTTATCTTGCACAGGTGCTTTAAATTAGAGTCAATGGCTTGGTATTTTGGACAGCTATTTTATCTAAGAGAAAATCCCAAAACATGGCCTGTTGGGGGTATTTGAGCACTGAGGTTGAGAACCACTGCTGTCTATCATAGGAGCCGATCCATTTACAGCGGTCGGCACTTCAGATCCAAGTTGTGTCACAGCCGGAGATCCTCTCTGTGTGATCTGGCTGGCTCTCCTCTCAAAAGTTTAGTGGCTAATCGCTTATGGCAAAAGCCATGCCAACCTTCTTTACAGGGCATCAGAGCGGCCCGGGGGGAAATTGTCTCCCTGCCCCACGACCCAGTCCTCGCCTGCTCCACACTGGCCCTCAGCTTAATATGAGCAGGTGAATGGAAATTTTAAGGATTGGCCTTTAGTATGTACAATATGTAGCAACAGCATCATTTCATGAAAAAAAACTTTTTTCTTTTATCAAAATGCAGACATTGAGTTCCCAGTCATATTACTCTACCCAGCCTGAGAAGAGCATCCAAGAAGAATTATGTCCTCAGTCTGCTAGCGGGAGGATGAGGCATTTACTTGTTTCTCCCTCTTTCAATGATTACTCAGTGGGAACAGTGGTTTAGCATGGGCAAGACACAGGGACGGTTGTTCTGGGCACAACATTCTTTTTTTTTTAAATCAAAAAGGTTTTCATTGGAACAAGTTTACATAGGAAGTACACAAACTTTTTAGAGTACAGTCTTACAAAGTCATATTTATATTTATACAAAGACATCATCACCTATCATTACATCACACAGTTGTCCTCATCAATCCTCCTCACTCTAGTCTCAAAATACATTGCACATATATTTTTCCCCCCATAACCCTGCTGTTAACTGAGAATTCTGTCCAGAATAAGGTCAACTGGGGTCAGGCCAGGTGTATTCAACCAAGGGGACCATACCAGATCAAATTTTCCCAGACGTCCTCTGTGCTGGAAAATATATTTTTGTAACCTTAATGTTACTCCAATTTGGGTCACCCATTCTTTCAGAGTGGGAGGCTCAATCGCCTTCCAGTGTCTGAGAATTAGTTTGTTAGCTTGGAAAATAGCCCTCGTGATAGCCTGCTTAGAACTGTCCTCAGTGATGTGGTCATCCAGTATTCCTAGAATGCACTGTTTGGGGTCTAATGGAATGTTAACTTGAAATGTCCGATTAATGGTCGCTACAATGACCTTACAATAAAGGTGTAGTTTTGGGCATTGCTATAGTAGGTGGATCAGATCTCCATGGTCTCTAGACTGCGGGGGCAGTCTGCATCCCCCCGCAGTCCCATCTTGTATAGTCTAGCAGGTGTAAAATGTACCCGCAGGATGATAAAGAGCTGGGACAGGCGTTGCGCCGTGTTGAGAGAGCACTGTTGTATAGTGTGTAGTACCTCCTCCCATTGGTCCTCTCAAAATTTACCCATGTCACTCTCCCACTGGGTCATCACTTTAGTTGGGAAATTGCCTTGATGTATGGCCATAAGCATAGAGTAAGATCTGGAAATGAAACCCTTAAAATGAGACTCTTCCACCATGTAGTGAAAGACAGGGGCCAGGGATTGTATCCAAAGTTCTCCACCTGCCTGTGTTCTCACTGCATGACGTAGTTGCAGATATGAAAAATACATGGAATGGGGCAGCCCAAATTTAGCCTGTAGTTCTGGGAAGGAAATTATTTTTCCATTCCTAAAGATATGTACCAGGTATGTGACACCATAGGATTTCAATCTTACAGCACACGTCAAGGACTGCAACTCCTCATAGTATTGGTTGTCCCAAATTGGGCTGTAGCCGGTGAAGCCAGTGACCCCCTGTAGCTGTCTAACTTTGTTCCATACTTTTTGCATTAAAACATACGTGGGAAAGAGTTTATTAGATTTAGTAAACACTAGTGCCTGCAGCCCCATGGCGATGTTACGTGTTCCCGCAATCTGTGTGAGGAGGGCCATTGTTGGGTCACCTCTATTCCCCTCCCCATTACCCTCCTTGGGGATCACCCTGGCGATGTGTTGGAGCTGAGTTGCTATATAATATAGCCAAGGGTTGGGTAGAGCTAGCCCCCCAGTCTCCTTGGGCTTTTGGAGTTGTTCTAATTTAATCCTTGGAGGTCTATCAAGCCAGAAAAATGATCTGAACATGGAATTAGTGATGCAGAATATCCTAAGGGTCACTACCATGGGTGTATTATGTAGCATATATAGAAGCTGTGGCATGAAAATCATTTTCGTTAGATTCACTCTACCTACCAGTGACATTTTTAGTTTAGACCATACTTTAATTTTATCCTTAATATGGCTCAATAATGGACAAACATTAAGGGAGATATAGTCTCTCAGCTGCGGGGTAACATACACTCCCAAATATTTAAATTGAGGGGTGATAGGGATGTCCAGGAATGTGGGACCCAGACTGTCAGGGGTAGAGTCTAACAACATGATCGATGATTTAGTCCAATTAATTACTAGGTCTGAAAACTCTCCAAATGTTTTAATAATCATCATGGCTTCCTTCAGGGAGCCCTCTGTGTCACTCAGTAATAGCACAGTGTCATCCGCATAAAGCATTATCTTTTCATGAATCTGTCCATATTTAAACCCTGTGATTAAAGAATTAGAGCGTATCATAGCTGCCAAGGGCTCTATGGCTATGGCGAACAAGAGAGGGAAAAGAGGACATCCCTATCGGGTACACTTATGCAGGGGGAAGGTAGATGATACGTGGCCCACTTCTCTAAGCACCGCTTTTGGCGAGGAGTAGTGTAACTGCATCCATGACAGAAATACGGGTTCGAATACAAATTTAAGCATTGTGGCCCATAAATACTGCCATTCAACACTATCGAATGCCTTATGGGCATCTAACGATAGCAGTGCCCTATCCCCCATATTATCGGCCCGGGACTGTATATTGACAAATAGACGACGTAGATTAATGGCTGTAGAGTGATCAGGTATGAAGCCTGAGGGTGGATGAGAGATGCTATCTCTTCATTTAGCCTTAACGCCAGTACCTGAGCCAGAATTTTTATATCCGTTTGTAATAACGAGATTGGCCTATAAGAGCCCAGGTCTAGGGGGTCCTTGTCTGGCTTAAGCAGTAATACTATATTTGCCTGCATCATCGAGTCTGTAAGGGCCTGTCCGTCTCTAGATGCATTCAGTGTTTTAAGCAAGTGTGGTAGTATGGCGTCACTATATTGTTTATATGCCTCGACCGGGATGCCATCATCCCCAGGGGCCTTCGAATTAGGAAAGGGGTTAACGGCCGTCTGAATCTCTTCTATGGTTATTGGTGCATCTAGCTTTTGTCTCTGTGTTTTTCGGTTAGATAAGGTAGTTCAATCTCATGCAAATAGTCCTGCAGTTCCCCTTGGGAATAGGCCTGTTTGGAGCTGTAGAGATAGGATTAAAATCTCACCAGCTCCTGCATAATAGCGGTCGGGGCATTCACCAACCTGCCCTCTCTGGTATGTAGAGCCCCTATAGATGGGGAAGTCTGGTTTGATTTAACTATCTTTGCTAACAGCCTCCCTGTCTGCTCCCCCTCCTCATAAAAGGCCAATTTGTTAAAAAATTGTTTCCTATCTGCAGAAGACATATCTATGCGGTTTACGACATCCTGAGCCTCTATCCATGCCTCCCTAGCAACCTCCGTTGATTCAGCTATGTACTCCGCCTCCAGCCTTCTAACCAGCTGAGAAGCCTGGTCCCTCTGGGCATTAGTGTTTTTCTTAATTGCATTTACCTCTGCCACAAAGATACCCCTCAAGAAAGCCTTAAAAGTATCCCAGGCTCCACTAAGATTCAGTATGCCTCTTCCAATAATCAGAGATCCAGGCAGTAATTTTGTCGTGTGGGGCACAACATTCTTAAAGATGCAAAATGTAAAAAGAAAAAAAAAAAAAGAAGATTAAACCTTGCTTAGCTGAGAAGTCCTATTGGATCCTTGTGACAGGTGCTGAATGGGTTAAGCAGAAATCAGCACTGAGATAGTAATGGGTGGTGACTGAAAGAGAAAGATCAGCAGTTAGACTGAAAGATCTGGGAGTAGCTAGTGCTAGACTTGAAATGTCAATCATAGGGTGAGTGCCAATGATCTAAAGCAGGGGTCTCAAACTGGTGGCCCTCCAGCTGTTGCGAAAGTACGAGTCCTATGAGGCATTGCAAGGCTGACAGTTACAAGCATGACTCCCACAGGCAGAGGCATGATCAGACTTGTAGTTTTGCAACAGCTGGAGGACCACCAGTTTGAGATACCTGATCTAAAGCAATCTGTTCAAAAGCTGACCGGGGTCCACCTACATCAATAGCACCAGAGGGAGAAGACACTGTCACCAGGAGCCCTTTCAAGTACAAATCAAACCTTGGACTTCTTCCTTGATGAACATGTAGTGCTACCCCCTCTGACCCACCTGGCCAAATGAAAGTAACCGCAAGCACTTATGAGAACAGGTGCATAGATACCTCTTGACTGTGAATTAGGCAGCACCAGGAAAAAGACACAAGACCAATTAGTGGTAAATGACCTCAATATATTTGAGGTTGGGACTCTAAATGAGGTGCGTGGTAACCAGCTGGCAAATAATTCACAAATGATAGTAGAATATATCTAATCACGCAGGTAGACTTGTAAAATCATAAAATATAATATACAGTATCTCACAAAAGTGAGTACACCCCTCACATTTTTGTAAATATTTTATTATATCTTTTCATGTGACAACACTGAAGAATAGACACTTTACTACAATGTAAAGTAGTAAGTGTACAGCTTGTATGCACCATGTCACAAAGCTCCAATCATCTCACCACTGGTTTCTTGAACATGACAACGAGGTCACTTTACTCCAATGGCATCCACCGCCACCAGATCCAATCCAATAGAGCAACTTTGGGATGTGGTGCAACGGGGAGATTCTCATCATGGATGTGCAGCCGACAGATCTGCAGCAACTGCGTGATGCTTTCATTTCACTATGGACCAAAATCTCTGAGGAATGTTTCCAACACCTTGTTGAATCTATGCCACAAAGAATGAAGGCAGTTCTGAAGGCAAAAGGGGGTCCAACCCAGCACTAGCAAGGTGTATCTAATAAAGTGGCTGGTGAATGTAGTGTTTATCTGATAAAGACTGCAGGCTGGAGCTCCACACTCGACAGGAAACATGTGACCTCCGCTCAAAGTTTTTTTTTTTTAAATCAACTTTAATGTAACTAACAACCAATAGACATAACTTAAGTAAGGGGAGGTCACATGTTTCCTATCTAGAGTGGGAGATCAGAGCTTCTCAAGGTACAATGATTGCTGTGCTCGCCCCTCACAGCGATCATTGTGCTGTGAGATCTGAATTTGGGGGTGTCTGTGTGCCTCAGATCCTAAGGCAGCCAGGCACCCCCATTAACCCCAATTGCTGTGGTACCTGTGATCAGGGCATCCATCAGAAATCTTTGGGCCCCTTGCACAGCTTTAGACCTGGGCCCCCCCCCCCGAGCTTGACCACCAACATTCCCCAGGGCTTGTCTATGGGCCATCCTACCGAATCTGCACACCGGCCACCTCACCTGTACGCACTCAGCCCCCCAATCCTGTATATATGACAGCCCCCCTCACACCTGTATATATGTCGGCCCCCCACACACACCTGTATATATGTCAGCCCCCCCCACACACACCTGTATATATGGCAGCCCCACATACACAAATCTGTACACACACAAGCCTCTGACCCCTCCCTGTACACAAACAGCCCCCTCCCTTTCCTTCACAGCCCCTACTTGTAACTTCCTACCTGGTCCCAGCTTATTTTTACAAAGCTGACATGTTGCTGAGAAGCATAGTACAGGCAGATCACTGTCACACGAGGGGTGCACATGCACATAGTAGCCAGAGGTGGCAGTAAAGAGCTCGATGTCTAAAATCGATGTCACGAGAACTGCAGAAACTGTGAGATCATTTCTATACTGCACAGCATGGATCCCCTTCATTCGTCCTGCCTTCTTCTGGCCCGGGGCCCCTTACAGTTGTAATGGCTGTACCCCCCTGATGGCGGCCCTGCCTGTGATTGGGGGTTATTGGGGGTGCCTGGCTGCTTTAGGGTCTGAGGCACGCAGACACCCCCAGAATTCAGATCTCACAGTGCAATGATCGCTGTGGAAGCTGAGCGCAGCTCTCATTGTACCTTGAGAAGCTCCGCTCTCCTTGTCACAGCAGCTCACACTGAACTGTGAGCTGCAAACAGGGAAAAAAGCTTTATTCTAAGTGTTCCTATAAAGAGAATTACAGTAATAAAAGCCCATTTAGTGCCCCCTTACATTTTTCACAAAATGAACACGTTCATTGCTGTCTGATCACTGCTTGCATGCAACAGTATCTGGCTGCAGACTGGAGCTCCACTCTAGACAGCAAACATTTGACCTCCACTTACTCTAGATGTGTCTGTTGGTTGTTTGTTACATTAAAGTTGATAAAAAAAAAACTTTGAGTGGGGGCCACATGTTTCCTGTCCAAAGTGGAGCTCCAGTCTGCAGCCAGGCCCCTCTCAATAAAGGTGGGCTCTGCTCCTCCAAATCATAGATCATTGAATAATGTATCTTCATAAACTGTGTGTTCCTTTACATCCCTGCAAATGACCTATCTCTACAAGCACACACACACACGTGCATTTGTATTTAGTCCACCTACCAGCTTTATCCCAATAAAATACATTTATGTTTTTAGCTGCAACATGACAAAATGTGGAAAATTTCAAGGGGTATGAATACTTTTACCAGGCACCGTGTGTGTGTATATATATATATATATATATATATATATATATATATATATATATATATATATATATATATAAAGCTGAATGTATAACTACCTTGCTATACCGAGAATCACTTTGGTACATTTGAAACAATCTCTAACTCCTTGGCTGTCATTTTAATAAACCAAAAATAAATTCAGTCTCCACAATGCAAAGCAGATATTATGTTTTCTTTTATTTAAATATTAATCAAACTAGTACACGGATACCAGGAACCTGTAAACCACCAGGGCTTTGAACATTCAATATATAACTTGTGTCTGTGTAATACATGTATTCTTTACTTGCCAGGACAGCCTTCGCTTAGTTTTATATTCTACTGAATAATGGAGTAAATTTTTTTGGAGTTTTTTGAAGTTGCTTTTTTGGTTAACATTTTTCTGGGGATGGCACTCAATGGATTCATAGTGCTAATGAACTGCAAGACCTAGATGAGGAATAAATGCCTTTCCCCTGGAGATACAATTGTCACCAGTCTTTGCCTGTCCCGATTGATCTACCAGGGTCTAGTTGGTGTTCATTACATCTTGCGTTCACTTTTGTCAAGAGTCCAGCAACGCTACCTAAGTGAATATTTTGCCCTGGCCAGAATAGCTATGAACTACATCTCCATATGGATTGCCAGCCTACTCTGTGTTTATTACTGTGTGAAAATAGCAAGCTACCAGAATGTTGTGTTTGTCTGTCTCAAGGAGAGGATGTCCAAGTTGACATCGTGGTTTCTTGGGCTGTGCGTGTTTTCCTCTTTGGTGTTATGTGCGCTTTATGGGTTGCAATTATTTCCATCTCAATTTGTAACTGGTACAAATGGCGTTGTTCAGAACACAACAATACAAATAATTCCAGGGACTTTTTTCATAAGTTCCTCACCACCATTCATTATATTTAGCATTGCTTTCTTTTTGACAGTTCCATCTCTTTGGAAACACATCAAAAACATGAGCGGTGTTGGGGCGAGTTTTAGAAGTCCAGACATGAAGACCCATTACAACGCAATCAAAAGCATGGCCGTCTTCTTTCTGCTTCATATCTTGTTTATTGTGTCTGCCAATTTGGACCTCTCAGGTATACTGGTACGTGGATCTGTATATAAATCACTGACATCAATGATGAACATGGTCTATCCCTGCCTGCATTCTGCTGTCATAATCTTCTACAATAGGAAACTCAAACAGGGATTCCTTGCTCTTTTAACATGTGGTTTGTGTTTTGGCCACTAGAAAGTAATGGTCGATCTTTAGGTTCTTGAAGTAAAAAGATGCATGTAAAGTTTAGGTGACATTTAAAAAAATGTAGACGTGTGGAAATGTATATTTAAAACAGTGCAGTAATAGTGTAGTGTTTAATTTTCTGTTATATGGCCAAATGTTTGTGGCCCTCGGTCCACACCTGTATAATCATGTTTGATATACCATTCTAAAACCATGCACCATAATATGGAGTCCCCCCCCCCCCCCCTTCATTGTTGTTATAATAGCCACCACTCTATTGGGAAGACTTATTACAAGATTTTGAAAAGTGTCTGTGGGAATTTGTGCCCATTCAGCCAAAAGGTCTTTGGAGAGGCCAGGTACTGATGCTAGATGAGAAGACCTGGCTCACAATCAGCAGTTCAATTCATAGCAAAAGTGTTTAGTAAGGTTGAGGTCAGGGCTCTGAAGCCCACTCAAGGGGCACAATCAAGGTGGAATAGAAAAGGACCTTCCCAAAACTAATGCCACAAGGTTGGCAACACACAATCATCTAAATTGTCTTTGTATGCTGTAGCAATAACAATACCCTTCCTGGAAACACCTGATTTGGAGGGTTTTCCACAATCTTTAGGCCACATATTGTAGATATACTGTAATTATTAATTTAATATTTATTTTAGCAGTGGCTTAAACAATAACTGCACTTTTATTATAGTTCTCTTTTTATATGTCTACCTTACACCCAAGTCCCCCTTAAAGTCTTATAATTACTTTTCCCTACTGATTGAAAATCTTTGTTGTGTGGCCCTCTCAAGAAAGATCTTCCCAAAGGTTCTCTCTTCCCAGAAGCCAGCAAAGATCTTCTCAAATGTTTTCCAGCTGGGCTCTGTTTTTCTTTGCACAAGCATCACAATCTCCATTCATACCCCTGAAAAGCTGTGTACCATTGACACGTAAGATGGATGGTCTTTTGATAGAAGGGAATGAAGAGTGTGGACTGCATGGACATAAGAAGCAAAGACCAAATGAAAAACATTTGAAGAAGAGGTCCTGAATGCTCTGCAGGTCTCTTAGAGGAGCAAGGACAGATAAGTGTAATGCCCCGTACACATGGTCGGACATTGATCGGACATTCCGACAACAAAATCCTAGGATTTTTTCCGCCGGATGTTGGCTCAAACTTGTCTTGCATACACACGGTCACACAAAGTTGTCGGAAAATCCGATCATTCTGAACACGGTGACGTAAAACACGTACGTTGGGACTATAAACGGGGCAGTAGCCAATAGCTTTCATCTCTTTATTTATTCTGAGCATGCGTGGAACTTTGTGCGTCGGATTTGCATACACACGATCGGAAATTCCGACAATGGATTTTGTTGTCGGAAAATTTTATAGCCTGCTCTCAAACTTTGTGTGTCGGAAAATCCGATGGAAAATGTGTGATGGAGCCTACACACGGTCAGAATTTCCGACAACAAGGTCCTATCACACATTTTCCGTCGGAAAATCCGACCGTGTGTACGGGGCATTAGACTTGAAAAGGGGACTGGAGGAGTGGACATAAAAACGATCCAGGCACACCTTTTATATGGATAGAGTGGAGAAGGATAATGCCATCTCTCTCTCGGTTTTATTGCTGGAGTAGATTGTTGTTGGGTAGATTTCCCAGTTTTACTTCCCCTCCAGTCACCAGGACAGGAAATGAGGGAAAATCAAAATCAAACACCCATTTTAGTACAGTGGGGAAGGGTTGGAATATCAGGTTGTTAATATTGACTGTACCTTCAGTGTGGTCAGACCTCAAGTTCCCACTATGGACATACCTTCAAATACAACATTTTCTCCTCGACCCGAACCACAAACCGCTCTGGACCCGCCAACTTACCCCCCTAGAATCCCTATGCTCAGAAAACACACCACAGAGACATGTGGTCTCAACCATCTATTCATTACTTTCCGCCAAATATCCCACGAAAAACAAAACATGTCAATCCTGGGTGAAAGAATTATTCCTAAACATCACAGACACACAGTGGGAACAAATATTTGAAAACATACTCAAGAGTTCAATAAATGTATCAACACAGGAAAATGGCTATAAAGTACTCACAAAGTGGTACAGAGTGCCGACCATTATCCACAAGTTCGCTCCATCCATTTCCAACAAATGCTGGAGATGCAATTCTGAACCAGGATCTCTCCTCCACATTTGGTGGTCTTGCCCCATCATACAAAAATTTTGGCGCGAAGTCCATAACTTAATTTCCAGGATATCTAATGTCACATTAGAATTCTCACCTTCACAATTTCTATTGCACCATACCTCTATACTCAGACGCTTTTACTTCAAATCTCTCGCTATGCACATGCTGAACGCTGCTAAGCGATGTGTTCCAATCTTATGGGGCAAAACTTATGCCCCATAGATCAAAGATTGGTTTCGGAAAATTGATTCAATTGCCAACATGGAAGAACTTATAGCCATCTCTCATGACAACATCTCCAAACACACCACTACCTGGTCTTGCTGGTCACAGTTCAGAACTACTCCTGAATATATCCAAACCATGAACTCCAAACGTGGGGAGGGAAACCTCCCGGAGCGCTTTTCCCTCAGCCTCCGGGAAAATTAAGGCAGGGTAGACGGCAAACCAGGGTTAGACAGGAGGCCTAGGCGCCCCCTGCGCCGGTCTATCCCATCAATATCCTTCGACACCCTCACACACATCTTTCTTCTTACCCCTCCCACCCACTTTTCCCCACCTATCCAACCCTCTCTTCTTCCCCAACAGTCCCATCACCCCCCTTACCATGCTCCATTCCCACACACATATAGCTAATACACCTAAATCTGGTTGTCAGCTGGCCTGTTAACCATGAAAACCACACCAAACGACTACTATACCCTCCCCGAATAATCTATCACATCACAAACTATGTTCACCCATCCTTATATAGAGACTCCCCCACACAACCGCTATTACCCCAAGAAATCAGCCTGACTCATGGAACTGTCCTCCCAAAAATTAAGCCCCTCTGGGCCTATGAACTACATAGCTTGCTTGTATTCACTATACAATATATGCCACCTTGCTGACTCTCCTTAAAAACACCATAAATCTTCTACTTAACCTCTTGTCATTATAGTGAGATTGAATGTTAACACAATGTTTTGGTTTTGGTTTACCTGTACTTCCCCAGGCCAATGGGCCCATGTAAAATCTGTTTTTGTACATACATCTGTATGTATACTTTAAGCATCCTCAATAAAATATTATGGAAATGAGAAGTATAAAAAAAAGGGGGAACCCAATAGTGTAATAAAATAAATAAAATGTACTTTATTAAAATAAAACTGCTTTTTGGAAATATAAGTTTATTTGTGTTACAGTATCTCACAAAAGTGAGTATACCCCTGACATTTTTGTAAATATTTTATTATAATTTTATTATCATTAAATTTGCTGTCCCCTCAAAATAACTCAACACAGGCTGGCAACAAAAGTGAGTACACCCCTAAGTGAAAATGTCCAAATTGGGCCCAAAGTGTCAATATATTTTGTGCTGGGTTTTTTTGGCTGGGCGATGGGGTAGTGTTGTTGTGTGGCGGGGGGTAAGCTCACTTGCTGATTGCTGCCTGGCTTACCAGTGCCCATCAATGCTGACCACTAAACTGATCTACCTAACTGGCATACACACACTTACCTACCTACCTGACACACACTGACCTACCTGACATACAAACACTGACCTATCTGACATACCTGACATACATGCACTGACCTACCTGACACACACTGACCTACACACACTGACCTACCTGACACACACTGACCTACCTGACACACACTCACCTACCTGACATACATACATTGACCTATCTGACATACCTGACATACATGCACTGACCTACCTGACACACACACTGACCTACCTGACATACATACACTGACCTATCTGACATACCTGACATACATGCACTGACCTACCTGACACACACTGACCTACACTGACCTACATACACTGACCTACCTAACATACACTGACCTACATACACTGACCTACCTGACACACACTGACCTACACACACTGACCTACCTGACACACACTGACCTACCTGACACACACACACTGACCTACCTGACACACACTGATCTACCTGACACACACTAACCTACACTGACCTACCTGACACACACTGACCTACTTGACATACAAGGACCTACCTGACATATATACACTGACCTACCTGACATACACTGACCTACCTGACACACACTGACCTACCTAACATACACTAACCTACACTGACCTACCTGACACACACTGACCTACCTGACATACATACACCGACCTACCTGACATACACTGACCTTCCTGACACACACTGGCCTACACTGACCTACTTGGCCCACACAGACCTACCTGACATACATACACTGACCTACCTGACACACACTGACCTACCTGACATACACTGACCTACACTGACATACACTGACCTACCTGACACACACTGACCTACACTGACATACCTGACACACACTGACCTACCTGACATACGCTGACCTACACTGATGTACACTGACCTACCTTTATACCTTGACCTTTATACAATCTGGCATGTCAGTACCTGTAGTTTGTCTCAAAATGTTATTATAGTAGGAACAATCAGGTATCCATTGGCAGCAGTAACCAATCATACCAAGAAAGGATGTCATTTTTAGTGAGTGGGCGGGGCAGACCCATGAGAGTCTCAGCTCTCTTGTGACTGATTTTCCTTTCTCCTTTGGAGAGTACAAAACCAAGGCATTCAACAGTTTCCTGACACCATTGAAGTTTCTTTTTGGAAACTTTATGACCATTATCTGCCAACCAATGTAGCAGATCTGAACCATCCTCTTTGCAGGCTACCTGGCTTGGGCTACATATCAATCAACATATTGGAGTAGGACAGAACCATGGCGGTGTGACCTACCTGACACACACACACACACACACACACACTGACCTACCTGACATACACTAACCTACCTGACACACACTGACCTACCTGACATACACTGACCTACCTGACATACACTGACCTACCTGACACACACTGACCTACACTGACTTACCTGACACACACTGACCTACCTGACATACATACACTGACCTACCTCGCCCACACTGACCTACCTGACATACATACACTGACCTACCTGGCACACACTGACCTACCTGACACACACTGACCTACCTGACATACTCTGACCTACCCTACACACACTGATCTACTCGAAACACACTGACCTGCCTGACATACACTGACCTACCTGACACACACTGACCTACACTGACATACACTGACCTACCTGACACACACTGACCTACCTAACACACACTGACATACCTGACATACACTGACCTACACTGACATACACTGACCTACCTGACACACATTGACCTACCTGACATACACTGACCTACACTGACATACACTGACCTACCTTTATACTTTGAGCTTTATACAATCTGGCATGTCAGTACCTGTGGTTTGTCTCAAAATGTTATCATAGTAGGAACAATCAGGTATCCATTGGTGGCAGTAACCAATCATACCAAGAAAGGATAGCATGTCCTTTTTAGTGAGTGGGCGAGAAAGACCCATTAGAGTCTCAGCTCTCTTTTGACTGATTTTCCTTTCTCCTTTGGAGAGTACAAAACCAAGGTATTCAACAGTTTCCCGACACCATTGAAGTTTCTTTTTGGAAAGTTTATGACCATTATCTGCCAACCAATGTAGCAGATCTGAACCATCCTCTTTGCAGGCTACCTGGCTTGGGCTACATATCAATCAACATATTGGAGTAGGACAGAACCACGGCGGGGAGTCCAGGTCCGCAATGTGGCCTGGAGCAAAGCTGAGTAGACTACAGGGGAGTCCACATAACCCTGGGGCATTCTGCACCATGTCATCTGGTGATTTTTAAAACAAAAAGCAAGGATTGGCTGTGTCTCCTCATCCAGAAGGACGCTAAAAAATGCATTTGTTAAATCAATCACAGAAAAATACTCTGCGGATGGTATGGAGGTAAGGAGTGATGGCACATCAGGCACTACAGGCGCAATGGGTGCTAGCAATTTTGCCAAGCTAGCATTCAACCACTGGGCATATGGATGGCTGGGAGCAAACTTCTTTCGGTGGTGCAGCAGCTGGGGCAGGGAAATTTGCCTGGTACAATCTGACATCGGTGTACCGAAAGCAGATTGCCCACAAGTACTTGGCTGTGAAACACCTAATTCTACAGCGGCGGAGAGAGATATACAGAGAGACAGTGTCATTTGATTTAAGTTAGATAGAGTAGGCACTTACAGTGTATTGTGTTTATATATATATATATATATATAAAAACACTGTATTCAGTTTAGCTAGGTCAGTTCCTGTTATTCTCTTCCTAATATACTTATAGGCAGGCAGGTGTTTTTACAGTATTTACAGTTAGTGTACTGTGTCCTTTGCACAGAGTGCACCTAAAGCTACCTGAAGAAAATTGCTGGTGTTCTTCTGAGCCTATTAGTACCACAGGCAGGCAGCTGCAGTATTTACAATTAGTCTACTGTGTCCTCTGCACAGTGTGCACCTTAAGCTACCTGAAGACAATTGCTGGTGTTCTCATACTAATAATACTACAGGCAGGCAGTTGATTCTGCTAGCTGCAGTATAATCAGTATATACAGTGGGGACGGAAAGTTTTCAGACCCCCTTAAATTTTTCACTCTTTGTTATATTGCAGCCATTTGCTGAAATCATTTAAGTTCATTTCCCCCCCCCATTAATGTATACACAGCACCCCATGTTGACAGAAAAACACAGGATTGTTGACATTTTTGCAGATTTATTAAAAAAGAAAACTGAAATATCACATGGTCCTAAGTATTCAGACCCTTTGCTCAGTATTTAGTAGAAGCACCCTTTTGATCTAATACAGCCATGAGTCTTTTTTGGAAAGATGCAACAAGTTTTTCACACCTGGGTTTGGGGATCCTCTGCCATTCCTCCTTGCAGATCCTCTCCAGTTCTGCCAGGTTGGATGGTAAACCTTGGTGAACAGCCATTTTTAGGTCTCGCCAGAGATGCTCAATTGGGTTTAAGTCAGGGCTCTGGCTGGGCCATTCAAAAACAGTCAAGTCATGGAGTTGTTGTGAAGCCACTCCTTCATTATTTTAGCTGTGTGCTTAGGGTCATTGTCTTGTTGGAAGGTAAAGCTTCAGCCCAGTCTGAGGTCCTGAGCACTCTGGAGAAGGTTTTAGTCCAGGATATCCCTGTACTTGGCCGCATTCATCTTTCCCTCATTTGCAACCAGTCGTCCTGTCCCTGCAGCTGAAAAACACCCCCACAGCATGATGCTGCCACCACTATGCTTCACTGTTGGGACTGTATTGGACAGGTGATGGGCAGTGCCTAGTTTTCTCCACACATACCGCTTAGAATTAAGCCAAAAAAGTTCTATCTTGGTCTCATCAGACCAGAGAATCTTATTTCTCACCATCTTGGAGTCCTTCAGGTGTTTTTTTTTGGCAAACTCCATGCGGGCTTTCATGTGTCTTGCACTGAGGAGAGACTTCTGTCAGGCCACTCTGCCATAAAGCCCCGATGGATGTAGGGCTGCAGTTATGGTTGACTTTCTACAACTTTCTCCCATCTCCCGACTGAATCTCTGGAGCTCAGCCACAGTGATCTTTGGATGTTCTTCTTTACCTCTCTCACCAAGGCTCTTCTCCCCCGATAGCTCAGTTTGGCCGGACGGCCAGCTTTAGGAAGGGTTCTGGTCATCCCAAACGTCTTCCATTTAAGGATTATGGAGGCCACTGTGCTCTTAGGAACCTTAACTGCAGCAGAAATTTTTTGTAACCTTGGCCAGATCTGTGCCTTGCCACAATTCTGTGTGGCTTTCCTAATCAAGTCCAATTAGTATAATCAAACACAGCTGGACTAGAACCACCTCAAGGATGATCAGGAGAAATGGACAGCACCTGAGTTAAATATATGAGTGTCACAGCAAAGGGTCTGAATACTTAGAACCATGTGATATTTCAGTTTTTCTTTTTTAATAAATCTGCAAAAATGTCAACAATTCTGAGTTTTTCTGTCTATATGGGGTGCTGTGTGTACATTAATGAGGGAAAAAAATGAACTTAAATGATTTTAGCAAATGGCTGCAATATAACAAAGAGTGAAAAATTTAAGGGGGTCTGAATACTTTCCGTCCCCACTGTATATACATTCCAGCTTTGTGCAGCTACATCCCACTGCAGGCCATTAGTATGTCTGGAAGGCCAACATGGAGAGGCAGATAGTCACAAGCCAATAAAAGAGGGCAAGCAGGCTCTGTGTCTAGAGGCAACAGTGCTGGTTGTGGACATGGTGCATCCTCATCAGCATGTGGCCGTGGGACACGCTTGTCCTTTTTTTCAGCAGCTGGCCGTGTTGAGCCGCAACATGCCGAAGACTTGGTAGAGTGGATGACCAAGCCGTCCTCATCCTCCTCATCCTCTCTCACCCAGGCTCAGGGTACTTTGTCTGGCAAAGCAGCTGCCAACGCGGCCTCTTCCCTCGGCTCACTGGCATCAGTCACTCCTTCACTAGCCCCACCATGTCCTCCTGAGGAGTCCCCCGAACTGTTTGAACTGTGGATGCCCAGCGTTTTGAAGGCTCTGATGATGGTACCCAGCTAGAGGAAGGCAGTAACGTAAGCCCAGAGAGAGGGGGTGCCCAAGAAGGACAGCAAACTGGCAGTCATGTTCCCCCAGCTGCAGCATACTGCCAGTTTTGCTCCAGTGATGAGGAGGGCGGGGATGATGAGGAGGTCACTGACTCCACGTGGGTGCCTGATAGGAGAAAGGAGGAGCAGGAGGAGGCACATCTCCAACGAGGCAGGTTGCCCCCCAGGGGCCAGCTTAAGGGCAGCACACCGACTGCATCACACCGCAGAGCTCCGCATGTGCAGGGTGCTGCTGTCTCTGCGCGTTATTCCAAAAGTTCTTTGGTGTGGCCCTTTTTTGAGACAAGTGCATCAGATCGCAGATCTGCTATTTGCAACATATGTCTCAAGCGTATCTCGCGTGGCCAAAACATCACCCGCTTGGGCACCACATGCTTGACCAGACATATGTCGACCTGCCATGCAGTTCTTTGGCAAGCGTACCTAAAAGACCCACACCAAGGAACAAAGCAGACCTCTCCTTGCTCCTCATCAGCTGGGATCTCCAACCCCACTATACCTTCAGTCCTCTCTGAAACCTGCACTGAGAGGAATGAAGGTGTAGAATTAGGTGTGTCATAGCCAAGTACTTGCGGGCAATCTGCTATCGGCACACCGACGTCAGATTGTACCAGGCAAATTTCCCTGCCCCAGCTGCAGCACCACCGAAAGAAGTTCACTCCCAGCCATCCACATGCCCAGCGGTTAAATGCTAGCTTGGCTAAATTGCTAGCACTTCAACTGCTGCCTTTTGAGTTGGTAGACTCTGCCCCCTTCCATGAGTTTGTGGAATGTGCAGTTCCTCAGTGGCAGGTTCCCAAACGCCACTTTTTCTCACGGAAGGCAATTCCGGCTCTCTACCGGCAGGTGGAAGGCAATATCTTGGCCTCGCTGGACAGGGCGGTCAGCGGTAAGGTAGATATTACCGCTGACTCATGGTCCAGCAGGCATGGACAGGGATGTTACCTATCTTTCACCAAACACTGGGTGACTCTTCTGGCAGCTGGGAAGGATGCAGGACAGGGTGCAGTAGTGTTGGAGGTTGTTCCGCCACCACACCTCCAAAATTCTACTAGTGGTGATTCTGCCACACCTGTCTCCTCCACCCTCTCCTCTTCTTCTTCCTCCATGGCCTCTTCCTGTGCTGATTTGTCCTCGGAACCAGCAGTGCTCCGTAGGCGTTCAATGGTCTACGCAAGCACCGCAGGCAAAAAGATGCCATGCGGTGCTTGAGCTGGTGGGCTTGGGGGACAGAAGCCACACTGGGGCAGAGATTCTGTCAGCTCTGCAGGGGCAGGTTCAGAGGTGGTTGATGCCACGCCAGCTTAAGCCAGGAATGGTGGTTTGCGACAATGGCACCAACCTCCTCTCTGCCCTCCGACAGGGACAACTGACCCATGTGCCCTGTTTGGCTCACGTCCTTAACTTGGTGGTGCAGTGGTTCTTGGGCAGGTACCTGGGCTTACATGATGTCCTGAGGCAGGCCAGGAAAGTCTGTTTGCATTTCCGCAGGTCATATAATGGCAGTGCTTGGCTGGCTGACCTCCAAAAGGAATTAAACCTGCCCAAGAACCGCCTAATCTGTGACATGCCCACCAGGTGGAACTCAACGTTGGCCATGCTGCAGCGGCTGCACATGCAGCAGAGGGCCATCAATGAGTACCTATGCGACTATGGCACCAGGACAGGGTCAGGGGAGCTTGTTTTTTTTCCCCACGCCAGTGGGCTTTGATCTGGGATACATGCACTGTCCTGTCACCATTTGAGGAGGCCACGAGGATGGTGAGCAGTAACAGTGCATGCATCAGTGTCCCCCTTGTCCACCTGTTGGAGCACACGCTGCATGGAATAATGGACAGGGCACTTGAGGCAGAACAGAGGGAGGAAGAGGAGGACTTCCTTACCTCTCAAGGCCCCCTTTATCCAGACAGTGTTCCTGCGTGCCCGCCAATCACACAGGAAGAGGAGGAGGAGGATTGTGTCAGCATGGAGGTGGAGCCTGGCACTCAGCATCAGCAGCAGTCTTCAAGGGATCATTTACAGTCCGAGGAAACCCATGGACTTGTACGTGGCTGGGAGGAGGTGGCTGCGGGTCATATCGTCCTTAGTGATCCAGAGGACTCTGGACCGAATGCCTCAGCAAACCTACGCTGCATGGCCTCCCTGATCCTGCAAAGCCTGCGGAAGGATCCTCGTATTCGTGGTATCAAGGGGAGGGATCATTACTGGCTGGCAACCCTCCTTGATCCACGTTACAAGGGTAAGGTTGCAGACCTTATCTTGCCATTGCAGAGGGAGCAGAGGATGAAACATCTTCGGGAGGCCTTGCAGAAAGGTTAGTGCAACGCATTACCAGAGCCTGGGAGGTTACAATTTCCTGGTCCTCCTGGACAACGTGTTGCTGAGGCTTCGGTCAGTCACAGAAGGAGCGGGGGAGAAGGTGGCCGTCTGACCGATGTGTTCAGACAATTTTTTAGTCCGCAGCCCCAAGGTATGATCGGTTCCAGCAACCATCGCCAGCGTCTGTTTTACATGGTGCATACCTAGGGGCAAGATCAGACTTGGACACCTTTCCCACCGAAAATCCTCTGGGTTACTGGGTCTTGAGGATGGATCACTGGTGTCACGTACCTGGTAGGTGGAGCCCAGAATGCAGAGAATGGCCTCTCGTATGCCTCCGACTTAAGAACCCCTGAAGGTGTGAACAGGGACTCGAAAGTACAGAGGGGCACAAGTGCCTGACTGGAACACTGAAGTAGAAGACAGGATCCTGTAGTCAGCAGGGAGGTGCACCGTAGTCCTGTAGCAGGTTGCAGACAGCAGGGAGGTGCACTGTAGTACTGTAGCAGGGTGCAGGTAACAGGGAGGTGCACTGTAGTCCCGTAGCCGGATGAAGACAGCAGGGAGGTGCACTGTAGTCCTGTAGCAGGTTGCAGACAGCAGGGAGGTGCACTGTAGTACTGAAGCAGGGTGCAGGTAACAGGGAGGTGCACTGTAGTCCCGTAGCCGGATGAAGACAGCAGGGAGGTGCACTGTAGTCCTGTAGCAGGTTGCAGACAGCAGGAAGGTGCACTGTAGTACTGTAGCAGGATGCAGATAGCAGGGAGGTGCACTGTAGTCCTGTAGCAGGTTGCAGACAGCAGGGAGGTGCACTGTAGTACTGTAGCAGGATGCAGATAGCAGGGAGGTGCACTGTAGTCCTGTAGCAGGTTGCAGACAGCAGGAAGGTGCACTGTAGTACTGTAGCAGGATGCAGATAGCAGGGAGGTGCACTGTAGTCCTGTAGCAGGTTGCAGACAGCAGGGAAGTGCACTGTAGTACTGTAGCAGGATGCAGATAGCAGGGAGGTGCACTGTAGTCCTGTAGCAGGTTGCAGACAGCAGGGAGGTGCAGACAAGCCGGGTCAAGGTACTGGCGGGCAGATCAGGTACACAAGGACAAACCAAGAGAATAGTCAGAGTCCAAGCCAAGATCGGGGCGGGCAGCAAGCAGGTAAGTCAGGAACAAGCCAAGTAACTACTGGATACAGGAAAACTGGTAACAAGATAGCAGGGGTCTCAGGAAAATGCTGTAGACCGGACAGCAAGGCAGCAATGGAACAGTCTTCTTTAAATAGCCTATCTTTGGCGCCAAGTGTTGTTCCTATTGGAGCTATTGTGCATGCGCGTACATTTGTTAGCGCTATTAGTGCTATTGCGCCCGCGCGAGCGCCGGATGGCGCTTCTATGCACAGGCATCCGTTTAACCCTCAGTCTGCTGGGATAACTGCAAGAGGGCTTTTCCTGACAACTGGCCAGAGCTTGCACAGTATGCAATTGAGCTACTGGCCTGTCCTGCATCCAGCGTTCATTTTCGGAACGCACATTCAGTGCTACTGGAGGCTTTGTAACCGATCACAGGGTGCGCCCGTCTCGGTCGATCGACTGACCTTCATAAAAATGAATCAGTCTTGGATCACCACCAGCTATCAAGCACCTGATGCTGATGTAACCGAATAATTTTTTTTGAAATGTCAGATCCCTTCAAGACTGCCTATGCTGATGCTGAGTGACTATCCTGTTATGCTGAGTGACTATCCTCTTCCTCTTCAATGATCATGCTGATAGCTTGTAAGAACATTTTTGGTTCTGGGCGATGCCACCAGTGGCTAAGGCCCAATTTTTCAGCCCCTGTTTAACAGGGGCGTGCAATTACAATTTTTGATGCAATACTTTGAAGCAGGGCTCATTCCTGTGCTCCAACTAGAGTATCTGTGAGGGGTTGCAGTGTTGTGGGACCAGCACCAGTGCCTAAGGCCCAATTTTTCAGCTCCTGTTTAACAGGGGCGTGTAATTACAATTTTTGATGCAATACTATGCAGCAGGGCTCATTCCTGCACTCCAACTAGAGTATCTGTGAGGGGTTGCAGTGTTGTGACACCAGTGCCTAAGGCCCAATTTTTCTGCCCCTGTTCAACAGGGACATGTAATTACAATTCTTGATCTAATATTTCACAGCAGGGCCCATTCCTGCGCCCACCACTGATGCTTTCACCAATCCTTGTTTCACTAAAAACCCCAAATTTTCAAAAAACATTTGTCATTGAGACAGAAAATGAGGTGAAATCTTCTGAAGAGGTGCACAGACAGCAAAACAAATGTCACAGGGGTGATAACCCTTCCCTATGTTTTCCAAAAAGCTTAAAAATAGATTTTTTTGCTGGAGCTACACTTTAAAAATTTACCAGTTCAAATTTACAAACAGATTCTACTTAACAACAAACCTACAGTCCCTGTCTTGTTTGCACCTTCTGTATACTGCTGTTCAGAGTATATAGGGCCTGGGGGCCCCACACCTTTCCTTATTTTAATTTGGGTGCGGGGTTCCCCTTAATATCCATACAAGACCCAAAGGGCCTGGTAATGGACTGGGGGGGGGATACCCATGCTGTTTGTCTCACTTATTTTCATCCATATTGCGGGGACCCGACATTACATTAAAGCCGCATGCAGTTTTAAATTACTTTTATTCCTTTACAAATGTCATTTTGTGCAGGGACTGTTCTAAGCACGGGAAACACGCGCCACTTTACAGGCATACTATAGACACCCCCCAGGTACAATATTTAAAGGAATATTTCACTTCTTTTTCACTTTAAGCATCATTAAAATCACTGCTTCCGAAAAAACGGACGTTTTTAAAACTTTTTTTTGCATTGATACATGTCCCCTGGGGCAGGACCCGGGTCCCCAAACCCTTTTTAGGACAATAACTTGCATATTAGCCTTTAAAATTAGCACTTTTGATTTTGAACGTTCGAGTCCCATAGACTTTAACGGGGTTCTAAAGTTCACCCAAACTTTCGGTCCGTTCGCAGGTTCTGGTGCGAACCGAACCAGGGGGGGTGTTTGGCTCATCCCTAGTCCTCACTGAGGCTACTACGAGTGGCTCCTGAATCCAGGAGCCACTTTCCTTGGACATGCAGAGTCACTATTGGTTGTTCATCAAAGGAGCGAGAGACCAGGGGCAATGCTGGGATACTGCTACCTTCTTGGCAGCTTCATTGTTGTTGTGGTTTAGGCTGGGTCCACTGAATAAGGTATTTCACTCCCTGATTTGATGGTTGAGGGTTCTGTATCTGGGCAGGGGCTGGACTATTTTGTTGTTGATTGAAAGGTTCATAAGGGCATTGATTTTTCCAGTGGCCCTCCTGTCCGCAGTTGAAACAACTGGTTCTGGACTGCTGTGGACCCGTAGAAAACCAGCCTCTTGAGTCCAGGTATCCATGAATCTTTTCCAAAAATCCAAAACTGACTCACTTGACTTTTGTTTGCACGCTATAGCAGTGGGGAGGGAAGACTTATTTTTAAAAGCACTTTTCTTTCTCAATTTCTTCCCATATTGTCTCCCACTCTTATGCCCTGTACACACGGTCAGACATTCCGACGACAAAATCCGTTGGATTTTTTCCAACGGATTTTGGGCCAAACTTGTCTTGCATACACACGGTCGCACAAAGTTGTCAGAAAATCCGATCGTTCTGAATGCGGTGACGTAAAACACGTACGTCGGGACTATAAACGGGGCAGTAGCCAATAGCTTTCGTCTCTTAATTTATTCTGAGCATGCGTGGCACTTTGTGCGTCGGATTTGTGTACACACGATCGGAATTTAAACGATCGGATTTTGTTGTCGGAAAATGTTATATCCTGCTCTCAAGCTTTGTGTGTCGTAAATTCTGAGGGAAAAAGTCCGATGGAGCCCACACACGATCGGAATTTCCGACAACACAATCCGATCGCACTTTTTCCGTCGGAAAATCCGACCGTGTGTACAGGGCATTAGTCTTAGAGGGGGTTATATGTTCTTTAAGCTCATCTGATTTCTCCTCCTACTCCTTAAGTATTGCATGAGCTTCCTCCAATGTCTTCTGATAAAGATTCTTTTTTTTTTTTTTTTTACTTAGTGTAGTTCTATGTCTCACTGAAGCGCCCGGCTCTCTCGTTTCTGTGTCAGAATCCCCTGAAACATCAGAATCCATTTGACTGACAGTCACTATGGGACTTTCTGATCTATCTTCCTGTTACTGCAGAACTTGTTGTTGCTGCTGAACTGGGGCAGGGGATTGTTGCTGTTGAACTGGGGCTGGAGCCCGTCTCTGGCTGACAGCATAATGACCAGCTAAAAGATCTATATCTTCTTTTGTGAGACTGGGATAGATTTTGTTTTTGTATGGTGGAGGGTTAAATGGAAGGAGGGGGGCAGTTGGGTCTGGTCTCCTCCTTTTATCTGCCTCTTCCTTGTGCTTTCTCTTATAATCCTCCTTACTTAAACATTTGTTGGGTTTCTTTTGTTTCTTATTATCCCTTAGGAACCAGTACGGGGCATATTTCAACCAGTTCTTCCCTCCTTGTCTCATATAAGTCATGTCTCAGTGTGGGTCCCCGGAGTACCAGGGAAACGCCTTTTTATTTCCCAGACCCTTTATCATGTCCATGTGAAACTCATCATTATCACCATCCCGGGGGAAAGGATCAGAGCTATGCATAGTTTCAGTCCACCCCGATAGATTTCATACCCAGGGGACTATGAACTCATAATCCGTACCACAAACCCTAGCTACATAATCTTTACATGTATCCCCAGGGTTGGGAGGAGGGGGAGGAACTTCTGTACCATGTTTTTGACCCATATTGACAGTGGGGAACGATTGTCTTACCTTACAGTTGTCTGACCCACACAACAAATTATCTTATAATTCTAAGCGACAGATAGAATAAGCAGAAAAGTTTTGGGTCGCGGTGGATTTACCTCATAGACTATTCTCCTTACCAATAGGAGCAACAGTACTGTTTAACTATTTGTGTCCTCCCAAAGGACTTTATAGGTCTGCCAAAGACCTTTTATCTATGTCCTTACCAAAAGGATTTTATAGGTTTACCAAAAACCTTTTATCTATGTTCGTCTATGTAGGCATGGTCCGTCTCCTTTCTATACAATTTAAACGGGACTAAAGCTTTATTAGGGCCACAGCAAGAAAATTAATTTGCCAGATAAGACATAAAAATAAACTTACCGTAGAATAACAGCTTATCCTGGACGAGCCCCCACTTAAAAGGATTGATTACTGGACAGCCGACCACCCTCTTGTCCTGGTAAATTCACCGTGACCGCAATCAGAATTCTGGAGACCTCAATGACATACACACAGCAGGTAATGTGCAAAGCAAGTCTGAAACTTTATTAAGGGATACAGCTTAAAAAAGGAGAAAACAAGAGGGGAGGGGTAGACCCACTCCTAGCCATGATTGGTCACTAAGATCTACGTCAATGTAACTATCCATAAATCTGACACCTGTTCTACAACCAGATAAACTTAATTATTCCCAGAATTCCTATATGTTCATTAAAATGATTTATAACTGTTTTTGTCCAATTAAGAACACCTGTGTAGAGACCGCCTGGCACCCAGCTGTGTTAAATCATACCCTCCTCATCTTGATAAAGTTTAACTAACTTCAACACTAACAGATTTACAACTCTGGAAGAATGAACTTTCAATAACCAAATGTGTCATGTTGTTTTTCACTATACAATCCTGTGTGTATGTATTCATAAGGTACTGTATTACTTACAATATATATACATATGCACATACATATATATATATATATATATATATATATATATATATATATACTGCATATACATATTTACACAAGCCAATTACTTTATTCAATATAATTATTATTAATATATATATATATACATATACATACACATGAGTGTACTTATATATTATATGTATATATATATACTTATTCATCTAGCCTCAGCAGGTGCACGAAACTTTAAGAAAAACAACATCATCTAATTGGCATTGGTAGCTGCAAGATAAGATAGAAAGACATCATCATCTCCAAGGACATAAAGATAACACTATCTCCAAAGATACCTCTGGCCCAAACACAACAAGTTCTAATTATTTATATATATATTGAAAACTGTATTTTAACAGTTTTAATGAGGCACAAGTAGACCTTAATTAATGTACTGTACATAACTTTCCCAAACCACCTGTTGTAAGGAGTTTTTATTGCTTGTGCTTGAAGACTTTTTGTCTTCTCACCAAGCTATATTTCAACTATTGTCAGAATGTTCCTTGTCTAATTGGTGAACTTACAATGAACTATCTTAATACGTTTTCGAGAACACCCTTGTACAAGTACTTGTCATAAAGCAGAGGTCATTTAAAGTTAAACACTTACAAGAACTGTAAAATGGAAGACAAAAGACAAAATGGAGTTACAGTTGATCATATACTCTATAACAATGGTTATGTTCTTTCTATTTTTTGCTTCTATTCTGTTCTTTAATTTTCTATTTTGTTAGGTTTTACTCTATTATATTCTATTCTTTTATTTTCTGTTCTATTCTATTCTTTTCTATTCCTTTATTTTCTATTCTATTTCATTCTCTTTTAAAATTGGAAAACTATTCGAATTTGAAAACTTTTCGAATTCTAAAACTATTTGAATTTGAAAACTTTTTGAATTCGAATTTGAAAACGATTAGAATTTGAAAATGATTAAAAATTGATTCAAAAACTATTCGAATCGATGTGAATTTGAATTTCATCTGAATTTTTTTCCGTTATTTCAGATTCGTTTAAATTCAGTACTATTGTAATTCGGGAATTCGAATACATCCAAATTTGCAAAAAATGAAAATCCATCCGAATTTCATTTCAGAACTAAACAAACTGCACATGTCTCGTAATTAAAGCAAAAGATGGTCCAACAAAATACTGACACAAGGGGGTGATCCTTTTTTCAACTCAGTGATTCTGTTTTTGATTTTTTTTTTCTGACATGTTGGTGTTATAGCTTACACTTGGATGTTATAGGTTGCACTGAGTAAATACAGCTGGATAAAACAAAAACTGTGTCTGTCTTCATTTCAGGCTGCAAAGCAACAAAATGTGATTATTTTAAAGGGGGTGATTCTTTTCAATGCACACTGTATGTATCTACACGTGATCAGCCTGAATTCAGTGTGAGATTGTTTATTAAAACTTATTGTAAGTTTTTATAATGTGAAAAAACAAATAAGTGCGCCATAGCATGGTGCGGACAGGCACAAGAGCGTGTAACAGTTGACATAATTAAAGGGAAACTACAAAAAATTAGCAAATAAAAGAAAAATAATACAGCGTTACACCAGTTATCACACCCCATTAGCCGATTACCGGCCTCTGCAGCAGTCAGCATTTTTCCATCTAGCCTTTTAAAGTAGAAGTCCTATTGTAATAGTATTACAAATGACCTTTCCCTTTTAATTTGCAGCTCTGTAGTTTTCCGTAAAATGAAATATGGCAACCAGGAGGTGTTCTGTACACAGATGGTGTACAGAACGCCCCCCCCCAGAAACATCATTTCTTGTTTGTGTGATTGGCTTACTGATTTTCCCAGAAGTCTGCACTAAGATACAAACCAGATTTTTGGCATCCCCTGCAACAAAAAGGTCATTTTTGGTGTGATACTCTTAAGGGAAAATCACGTCTAAAGGGAAGCAGACCCTGCATTTCTCCACATTAGAGCCATGCAGGTGCAGCAGTTGATTGATAATTATAAAATCACACCCATACAGAATCACTAAGAACATGGACACAGACAAACAAACAGTTATTTTTTCAGAATAACAAAAGGTAGGAACCGGCAGCAAAGTTTGTTAAAATCCCTGCAATGTACATAGACGACCCAGAGGGGAATTTTTTTTTTCTCAACAAAAGTGGAATTACTCTTTAACCGCTGCAATACCGGGCACTTCCACCCCCTTCCTGCCCAGGCCAATTTTCAGCTTTCAGCGCTGTCACACTTTGAATGACAATTGCGCGGTCATGCGACATTACCCAAATAACATTTTTATCATTTTTTCATACAAATAGAGTTTTCTTTTGGTGGTATTTAATGACTGCTGTTTTTTTTATTTTTTGCTAAACGTTTTTCTTAGTTTCTGTCAGAAAATTTTGTAAATAAGTAATCACTGATGAGCACTGATAGGCGGCACTGATGAGCATTGATAGGTGGGACTGATGGGCACTAATAGGTAGGGTTGCACCGATACTAGTATCGGTATCGGTACCGATACTGAGTACTTACACAAGTATCGGCCCTTGTGCAAATGCACCGATACCTGAAACTGATACTTTCAGGCTCGGTTCTTTGAGCTGTCAGTGGGTCTCCCCTGTTGACAGCTGAAGTGTTAAAGAAGTCAGGTTATTGGAGCTGTCACAAAAAAAAAAAAAAAAACAGCCGGCAATGTTTATTAACAACATTGCTCAGCCGCTGAAACACTAAAATAAAAAGAAACATTGAAGATCAAAGGTATGAACAAATGTTCCTCTGATTAACCCCTTATAAACCCTTAATTTACTAGAATCAGCCTTAATTAGCTCCCTATTCTCCTCCATTTATTTTCCTGCTTTTTTTTTTTTTAGTTCACGTCTATTTTATAAACGATAAACAATTAAAACTTTTTTTTATTTGCTTTGTTAGTGAATATTTTTACACATATATATTAACATATATTTACACATTTCACATTGAAAAAGTGCAAAATTAAAAAAAAATGTACTTAATTTGTAAATGACTTTTCAATGCTTTCTACCATTGCTGACAGCTGAAGTGAAAACAAAACAGTTGCAGTAGGTATTGGTAATGGGTATCGGCAAGTACTAAAAAAAAAAGTATCGGTACTCGTACTCATTGTAAAAAAAAATGGTATCTGTGCATCCCTACTAATAGGCTTATGGGCAATGATAGGTGGCACGGATAGGTGGCACTGATGGGCACCGATGGGAAGCACTGATGGGTGGCACATATGGGCAATATGGGCAGCACTGATGGGCACTGAAAGGCAGCACTGACTGGCATCCCTGATGGGCACAGATTGGCATCACTGATGGGCACAGATTGGCATCACTGATGGGCACACATTGGTGTCACTGTTGGGCACAAATTGGCATCACAGATTGTCCCCTACTGACATCAGTGCTGGGCACTGCTGGGGCAGCACTGATGATCAGTGCCCTGATTACCTGTACAAGTCTCCCCTGCGAGGAGATGCTGCTGATCGGCTCTCCTCTCCTTTTTTCTTACTTTTGTGTTTACCTGTGACCGGCTGTGATTGGACGCAGCCAATCACATGGGTAAAGAGCCGCGTCATCGGCTCTTTATCGAGATCGGGGTCACGCCGTGTCCCATGGACACAGCACTCCTGCGATCGCCACTCTGCACACCCCCGCGGGCACGTGAGAGCGGTGATAGTGGGGCGATGTCATATGACATTGTTCTAGAACGAGAGGGGATTCCACCCCCCATCATTTTACTATAGAGCGGGCGGGAGGTGGTTAATTAAGGCAGATAATTGATACATACTCCCAAAAAGAGATGTTCTGTACATTCCACAGAGATGGGCAAGAACATATTTCTTAAGAATGTTCATGGAAAACTTCAGAATGTCCTAGAAAACTAAACAAGTCCTCTAACCCACTAAGCTATATATAAAATGGCTGTCTAAAAGCTTGTGGTCAAGATTGACCAGATTGTGGTCAACCAGTGGAAGAGGAAACACTGGACCATGGTAGCTTTCTACATAGTTACATAGTTACATAGTAGGTGAGGTTGAAAAAAGACACAAGTCCATCAAGTCCAACCTATGTGTGTGATTATGTGTCAGTATTGCATTGTATATCCCTGTATGTTGTGGTCATTCAGGTGCTTATCTAATAGTTTCTTGAAGCTATCAATGCTCCCCGCTGAGATCACCGCCTGTGGAAGGGAATTCCACATCCTTGCCGCTCTTGCAGTAAAGAACCCTCTACGTAGTTTAAGGTTAAACCTCTTTTCTTCTAATTTTAATGAGTGGCCACGAGTCTTGTTAAACTCTCTTTGCGAAAAAGTTTTATCCCTATTGTGGGGTCACCAGTCCGGTATTTGTATATTGAAATCATATCCCCTCTCAAGCGTCTCTTCTCCAGAGAGAATAAGTTCAGTGCTCGCAACCTTTCCTCATAACTAAGATCCTCCAGACCCTTTATTAGCTTTGTTGCCCTTCTTTGTACTCGCTCCATTTCCAGTACATCCTTCCTGAGGACTGGTGCCCAGAACTGGACCGCATACTCTAGGTGCGGCCGGACCAGAGTCTTGTAGAGTGGGAGAATTATCGTTTTATCTCTGGAGTTGATCCCCCTTTTAATGCATGCCAATATTCTGTTTGCTTTGTTAGCAGCAGCTTGGCATTGCCTGCCATTGCTGAGCCTATCATCTACTAGGACCCCCAGGTCCTTTTCCATCCTAGATTCCCCCAGAGGTTCTCCCCCCAGTGTATAGATTGCATTCATACTTTTGCCACCCAAATGCATTATTTTACATTTTTCTACATTGAACCTCATTTGCCATGTAGTCGCCCACCCCATTAATTTGTTCAGGTCTTTTTGCAAGGTTTCCACGTCCTGCGGAGAAGTTATTGCCCTGCTTAGCTTAGTATCGTCTGCAAATACAGAGATTGAACTATTTATCCCATCCTCCAGATCGTTTATGAACAAATTAAATAGGATTGGTCCCAGCACAGAACCCTGGGGAACCCCACTACCCACCCCTGACCATTCCGAGTACTCCCCATTTATCACCACCCTCTGAACTCGCCCTTGTAGCCAGTTTTCAATCCATGTACTCACCCTATGGTCCATGCCAACGGACCTTATCTTGTACAGTAAACGTTTATGGGGAACTGTGTCAAATGCTTTTGCAAAATCCAGATACACCACGTCTACGGGCCTTCCTTTATCTAGATGGCAACTCACCTCCTCATAGAAGGTTAATAGATTGGTTTGGCAAGAACGATTCTTCATGAATCCATGCTGATTACTGCTAATGATACCGTTCTTATTACTAAAAACTTGTATATAGTCCCTTATCATCCCCTCCAAGAGTTTACATACTATTGATGTTAGGCTAACTGGTCTGTAATTCCCAGGGATGTATTTTGGGCCCTTTTTAAATATTGGTGCTACATTGGCTTTTCTCCAGTCAGCTGGTACCATTCCAGTCAGTAGACTATCTGTAAAAATTAGGAACAATGGTCTGGCAATCACTTGACTGAGTTCCCTAAGTAGCCTCGGATGCAAGCCATCTGGTCCCGGTGATTTATTAATGTTAAGTTTCTCAAGTCTAATTTTAATTCCGTCCTCTGTTAACCATGGAGGTGCTTCCTGTGTTGTGTCATGAGGATAAACACTGCAGTTTTGGTTACTGAAGCCCCCCGATTTACTTGTGAAGACTGAGGAGAAGAATAAATTCAATACCTTCGCCATCTCCCCATCCTTTGTAACCAGATGTCCTTCCTCATTCTTTATGAGGCCAATATGGTCTGTCCTCCCTTTTTTACTGTTTACATACTTAAAGAATTTCTTGGGATTTTTTTTGCTCTCCTCCGCTATGTGTCTTTCATGTTCTATCTTAGCTGTCCTAATTGCACCCTTACATTTCCTGTTGCATTCTTTATAAAGTCTGAATGCTGAGGATGATCCCTCAACCCTTTATTTTTTGAAGGCCTTCTCCTTTGCTTTTATATGCATTTTTACATTGGAGTTAAGCCATCCAGGACTTTTGTTTGCTCTTTTAAATTTATTACCCAATGGGATACATTGGCTAATGCCCTTATTTAATATGCTCTTAAAGCAAACCCATCTCTCCTCCGTATTCATGGTTCCTAATATTTTATCCCAATGTATGCCTTTTAGCAAGGTTTGTAGTTTAGGGAAGTTGGCTCTTTTGAAATTCAGTGTCTTTGTGTTCCCTTTATGTTTCCTATTTGTGTGATTTATACTGAAACTAATTGACCTGTGATCGCTGTTACCTAAATTGCCCCGTATTTCCACATCCGTGATCAGGTCTGTATTGTTGGTAATCAGTAGATCCAGTAATGTTTTATTTCTAGTTGGTGCGTCTACCATCTGACCCATAAAACTGTCCTGCAAGACATTAAGGAACTGGCGAGCCTTAAAAGAATGCGCGGTTCCCTCCGCCCAGTCTATGTCTGGATAATTAAAATCCCCCATTATGATAACACTTCCCATCCTTTCTGCTAATCCAATTTGTGATAGGAGATCCGTCTCCACTTCCTCCCTCAGGTTAGGGGGGCTATAGCATACTCCCAGTATTATTTTCCCCTTAGCTTCATCCCTTTGGAGCATCCCTTTTTGTTGAAGGCTTTATAAAGAAACAGACCAAATACAATGAAGACCAAACTAAGCATCACCTCTTGAGCCCTGGGATATTTTACTCTCTTTATGGCCAGGCCATTTTTTGCTATTCGGCACTGTGCTGCTTTAACTGGCAATTGTGCGGTCATGCAACACTGTACACAAATTTAATTTTTATACATTGTTTTTCACACAGAGTTTTCTTTTGGTGGTATTTGATCACCACTGGGTTTTATTTTATTTTTTAATATATATAATTTTTTATTTTCTGATTTCTTGTGTTTCTTCTGTTTTCTTCTATGTAAAACATATATATATATATATATATATATATTTCTTGATACATGTAGGGCAAAATGTATTCTGGAACATGTCTTTGGTAAAACTTTTTTCCAATAATTGGTTTGTGCAAAAGTTATAGTGTTTAGCGATGGTATATGTATATGTATACATATACATACTGTATATACAGTATATATTTTTTTAATACTAGTAATGACGGTGATCAGCGACGACTTATAGTGGGACTGTCATAGTGGGATGGAACTTTGACACTAACTGACACTTTGTGGGAACTGGCTAACTGACACTGACATCAACAGTGATCAGTGATAATACTATACACTGTCACTGTACTGATGACACTGGCTGGGAAGGGGTTATCATCTCAGGTGATTAAGGGGTTAAATGTGTGTCTAACAATGTGTAATGTGTGCTGCTTTGTATTAAATTTCTCTTAGTTTCTTATCCTTGCTGAAATAGAGAGATCGTTCCCTGTGTACAGAGCCCTGTGTTGATTGTCAGCATAGGGATCTGGGCTGTGATTGGACAAAGCCGATCAGCAGGTCCCAACCATGAATCATTGGCCGATATGTGCTGACTAAGTCCTGCTGTGTTCAATCACAGCAAAGCTGACGAGCCGGGGTTGGGGGGGGGGGGGGGGGGGCGTGCGTACCTTGCACCTGGAAGAAAGCTACAATGAACAGGTATGTTACTGTGCCTGTACGAGCCACCCCGCCTCAGTATATGTACTGCGGCAGGTCGGCAAGCGAATAAGCCAGGACCACAACAATCAGCCTCATTTTGACAAGTGCTCATCGGTGCTGCCTATCATTTAATTTATATCAGAGTCACTACACATCTTTATGCAGCACAAACGAAATGTCAGGAGCCTTTTCATTAGAGTTAATCCAATCTGGTCTAAAAGGTTTCTACAATATCAATAGTGTTCTAGGTCAGAAACCTTCAGGTGCCTTCAGAAATCTTTCTTAGTTTGGGTTGTGGATGCAAGGTGGTCTACAGGAACACAGGGATTCATTTACTGTAAGGTCCATGCATTTCCATATAGCCCTAGACCAGTGATGGTGAACCTTGGCACCCCAGATGTTTTGGAACTACATTTCCCATGATGCTCAACTAGACAGCAGAGGGCATGAGCATCATGGGTAATATAGTTCCAAAACATCTGGGGTGCCAAGGTTCGCCATCAATGCCCTAGACTAACAGAATTTTTGCCAGTCCTTCTTCTGGACCAGCTGTGGGTTTCTGAGGATCAGCTGTGGCTTTTTTTAAGCACTTGCTGACCACACTATAGCTGAATGACGGCTACAGCGCAGTCGTCCAGTTCTGGGAGGGTCGGCTATTGATGTCCTCCCAGAACTGCACCATCCACTCCCGCAGGAGCACACACCCCGTGCGCTCTGTGATCACTGTGTCCTTCAGACACACCTGATAACAGATCAGGGTAAAGGGACAATCACAGTGGCCCTTAACCACGCAATCAGCCATGCCCAATCACAGCTAAAAACACATTTGCCGGTTATCGGCGTTCCTTTCCTAACGCTGTCACAGCGTGATGAGAGAAGAGCCGGTAACCAGCAAGTGTGAGAGGCGACATCTACACTGATAATCAGGGCACTGATCATCAGTGTCCTGGTGATCAGTGCAGCCCCAACAGTGCTTATCAGTGCTATCAATCAGTGTCCATCAGTGATTATCAGTGCTGCCAATCAGTGCCACCTATCAGTGCTTCCTCATCAGTGCCAGCCATCATTGCTGCCTATCAGTACCCATCAGTGCCACCTATCAATGCCCATCAATATCAATGCAGGCTCATCAGTGCATCCTCATTAGTGCCCACCTATGCTGCCTCATCAGTGCCCATCAGTGCAGTCTATCAGTGTCCATCAGTGCTGTCTATCAGTGCTGCCTCATCAGCACACATCAGTAAAGGAAAAAAATGACCTGTTTGCAAAATTTTATAACAGAAACTAAGAAAATCTATTTTTTTAAAAATGTTTGGACCTTTTGTTTGTTTAGAAAAGAAAAACAGCGGTGATTAAATACCACCAAAAGACGGCTCTCTGTGTGAAAAAGTGATAAAAATGTCATATGGGTAAAGTGTTGCATGACTGCACAATTGTCATTCAAAAGCGCAGCGCTGAAAGCCGAACTTTGGCCTTGTTGGGAAGGGGGGAATAGTGCCCAGTAAGCAAGCGGTTAATTTGAATTTAGTTGAGATTGATTTGTACGTACAGTATGTGTAATGTGTAACAGTGCTTATCTATATTTTGCCTAATTCAATAACCCGGGCAGTTTACACAAACAATTATATTTGATAGTACATCCATTCCTTTTGACAGAATGATTGCTGTACAATTACAAATAACCCGGTGCTTCAAGGTGGTAATTCAAATCCAAACATAAAGGCAGTCTCCATAATGCAAAACTTAAAGCAAAACAGAACATAAGCTTTGTCTGATTTGAATTTTAATCAAAATAGTTTGCAAGGATGCCAGGAAACATTAAACCACCAGAGTTTGGAACACTTTAACTAAATGAAAAGTATCAGCATAACATACATTTGTATTCCTTATCTGACAGCCAGAGTCACAGGTTTGCCCAGGTTCTCCGGACGGAGATACAAAATCACTTTTAACTATGCAGTCTGTTTTTCTGCTTATTTTTGATTATTCATCCTTTTTTATTGTCATTCTTGGGACGATACTCAACAATTTCATCGTGCTAATGAATGGCAAGACCTGGATGAGGAATAAATGCCTTCCCACTGGAGATAAAATTATCACCTGTCTGTGTCTGTCCAGGTGGATCTTCCAGTGTCTGATTGTTGTGCATCAGACCCTTCAGTTGCTTTTGCCAAGAGTCAATTTTGGCTCCGTCAACGAATATTTTTACCTGGCCAGAGTAATGCTGAACTATATCTCCATCTGGTTGGCCAGTCTGCTCTGTGTGTATTACTGTATTGAAGATTACCAACTACAAGAATGTTGTGTTCCTCTACTTCAAGGTGAGGATGTCAAGGTTGGTGCCGTGGTGTCTTAGACTGATTGTGTTTTTTTCTTTTGTATCTACTCTGCCTTATGTTTGGCAAAACGTCTTTTCCCAAAATAAAGCTGTTACAACTGATATCTTTCAAAACACGACAAAGAAATCAATTGGAGGAGAATATACATATCTGATAGGCTCCACACCACCTCTTGTTATATTCAGTATTGCATTCTTCCTGACTGTTCCATGTCTTTGGAAACACATCAGAAACATGAGCAGTGCCGGGACAAGTTTTAGAAATCCAGACATGAAGACCCATTACAATGCCATAAAAAGCATGACCGCTTTCTTTCTTCTTCATATCTTGTTTATTACACCTGTTAATATCCATTTCTCCAATTTCTTTCTACAAACTGGAGGCCCATATAAACCACTGATCAAAGTAGTCAATTCACTCTGTCCTTGCCTGCATTCTGGTGTCATCATCTTCTACAACAGGAAACTCCGAGAAGGGTTTTTATCCCCAGTAACCTATGTACTGAGCTTTGTTCGGAAGAAAGCTGTGACTGATCCCTGAGTTATGGATTACAATAGATAAATGAAGAGATTACATTTCAAAATATGACATACAGAAAAATTGTAGAAATGAAAATTTTAAACAAATCACTCCTAGATGTTTTCTTTAGTGTTCCATGAAGACTTGTGATCCCCAATCATGGATTCCATTCAGAAGAAAGCAGTGACTGATCCCATGGCTCCGGGGGAAAATAAAGAAATAAAGAGATTACATACCATAAATGACATACTCAAAATCGTAGAAATTACATTTTCCAAACAGTGTACTCTGAAGTTTTCCTTCCTCTTGCTTGACAACTTGTGATCCACATGTAAAGGATTCCATTTGGAAGAAAGTGGTGACTGATCCTTAATCTCTTGGTGGAAAAAGAGAAATGACATATCGAAAATCGTAGAAATCAAAATTTGAAACAATTCAATCCTAGAATTTTTTTTTAAAAAGTGTTTCATAACAAATTGTGATCCAAATGGCAGGGATTTCATTCAGCAGAAAGCAATGACTGATCTCAGGGAAGATCAGGGATAGAGAAATGAAGAGATTACTAATAAATGACATACTGAAAATCATAGAAATTAAAATTTAAATAAATTACTCCTAAAAGTTTTCTTTAGTGTTCCATGAAAACGTGTGATCCCCATGTCATGGATTCCGTTCAGAAGAAAGCAGTGACTGATCTCTGGGCTCTGGGTGAAAATAAAGAAATAAGGTTACATACTAAAAGTGACATACTAAAAATCGCTGAAATGAAATTTTTAAACAACGTACTCTGAAGTTTTTATTCCTTTTTATGACAGCTTGTGATCCCCATGCAAAGGAATCCATTTGGAAGAAAGGGGTAACTGATTTCTAATCTCTTGGTGGAAAAAAAAGAAACGAGGAGATTGCATTCCAAAAAATTACATTTTAAAAATTGTAGAAGTAAAAAAAAACGTAGTGTTCCAATCTTTCATAAGGTTTCATGCAAGTGTAATGGTAGTATACTATATCTCTAGGCCAGCATTTCCTATCCGGGGTGCCGTCGTGGCTCCCTTTGGGTACAGTGAACATGTGACACATTTTACCCTGGATCAGCATCATGTGCTGCCATGGTGCTGGACGGCCACCAGTACCAAAACAACCAATGAAGATCTACGCACTGTGTCCTGCCCACACCATGGTAATGATAGGGGGTACTCTGATGCATGGGGGACCCTGATGGAAACATTGAGGCTTCTTATGTGATGAGAGAATTCTATGCTGGGGGGCTCTGCTAATGCGATTGGGGGACTCTGATGTGATACGGGGCACTCTGACGTGATGGAAAGACTTCTGATATAAAGGGGGCTTCTTATGTGAAGTTAATTTCATCAGGGCAATTGTGTGCATTGTCCCACACTCAGGTTTCCTATTGATGGCAAGTAATGTTTAAGCCAGGGGTGCCTTAAGATTTTGCTTACTTTTAACCACTTCAATACTGGGCATTTAAACCCCCTTCCTGCCCAGGCCAATTTTCAGTTTTCAGCGCTGTCGCACTTTGAATGACAATTGCATAGTCATGCAACACTGCATCCAAATGAATTTTCTATCATTTTTTCCCACAAATTGAGCTTTCTTTTGGTGGTATTTGATCATCTCTGCGGTTTTTATTTTTTGCGCTATAAACAAAAAAAGAGTGTCAAGTTTGAAAAAAAAAAAACACAATATTTTTCTACGTTTCTATAGCAAAATATTTTTGCTATAATAAATATCCCATTTTTTAAAAAAAAAATATTTATTTTTTCTCAGTTTAGGCTGATATGTATTCTTCTACATATTTTTGGTAAAAAAAAATCGCAATAAGCGTATATTGATTGGTTTGCACAAAAGTTATAGCGTCTACAAAATAGGGAATAGTTTTATGGCATTTTTATTATTATTATTATTTTTTTACTAGTAATGGCACCGATCTGCGATTTTTATCATGACTGTCACATTGCGGCAGATACTTCGGACACTTTTGACACCATTTTGGGACCATTCACATTTATACAGCGATCAGTGCTATAAAAATGCACTGATTACTGTATAAATGTCACTGGCAGGGAAGGGGTTAACACTAGGGGGCGATCAAGGGGTTAAATGTGTTCCCTAGGGAGTGATTCTAATTGTAGGGGGAGAGGACTCACAAGAGGAGGAGACCGATCGGTGTTCCTCTGTACCGGGAACACACCATTGGTCTCCTCTTACCTGACAGGACGTGGATCTGTGTGTTTACACACACAGATCCACTGTCCTGCTCTGTTATCGTGCAATCTCGGATTCCTGGCAGACTTTGCGGCCACCGGGCATGTGCACCGGGTTCCGAGTGACGCGGCGGGGGCCCCCCCAGATGGCCGGGAAGCCCAGGGCGTCATATCTCCCAGGATGGGAGATCCCTCCTGCGGACTTCATATGATAATGGGCGGGATGTGAAATGGTTAAGGGGTTCTGTTACTGAGAAAAGTTAGAACCTCTGTTTTTTTTCCATGTGTCCCATTGGGGAAATGTAACTTTACTTCCAGTCCTGTAGGCACAGTAGGAAATGAGAAGCAATCTCTCCAAAATTAGGAAAATTCCCTCTTAGACAGTTTGCCACTTATCACATCAGAGGCACTCTGATGTGATAAGGGGACCTCTAATATAAAGGGTGCTTCTTATGTGAAGTTAATTTCATCAAGTTGTGTGCTTTGCCCCACTCCCAGTTTTCCCATTAATGGTAAGTAATGTTTAAGCCAGGGGTGCCTTAAGATTTTGCTTGCTGTGACTGAGGAAAAGTTAGAACCTCTGTTTTTTTTCCATGTGTCCCATTGGGAAAACTTAATTTTACTTACAGTTCTGCAGACACAGCAGGAAATGAGAAGCAATCTCTCCAAAATTCCCTCTTAGACAGTTTGAAGATTGGGTCACTGAAAGATTTACCTTTTATTCCTGTTCTGGTGATAACTCAACATTTTTGACTGTCCCTCATTTTCAATCTTGGTGATATTAGTCATCAGGGTAAACCCAACCAGCTGTGGAACATGACCAAGTTCACACCAGCTGATTTCATATTATCTTTAAGCCCTGATGAAAGAGGCATTGTGTGACCATCGATATGCATTGACTGTTGCACTTATTACATATTTAAAAAAAAACTCTTATTTTGGACCCTCATTTTTGGACACCTTGGTGAATGGAAGTAGCACGCATACTGTAGATGCTTCATTAAGTAATTATCAGTATAAGTGTGATAAAATAAATCTAAAGTACTAAAGTACCATTAATCCAAGGTTCTAGCACCATCCAGCTACCACTTCAAGCAACCACTTCCCGCCCGTATGACGTAACTGTACGTCCTCAGGTTGAAGTGGTTATAACAGAGCCATGGCTGCAGCTGCAGGCATGATCCCAGTATCAATCTTTTCAGACGGTGAGCTGAACAATGTAAAAGCAATCCGAGCAGCTGTATTACTTTTACAATGGAGTGGAAGGTGGCCACCTTCCGCTACTTAGGTTCCACCGGTTAACCATAGAGATGAAGGAGGAACAGGAATTCCCCAATCAGCTCTATGGTCTATGAAACCGGAAGCAAAAAGGATTTTGTCACTTCCAGTTTCGGGTTGTTGTTTACAAGCCATTACTGACTTGTAGCAGCATCTGATCAAACCGATCTTGGTTTCACCAAATACTTTTAAGAGCAGAGGAGAGATCTGGGGTCTAATAGATCCCAGATGTCTCAGTAAAGCAAACCTGTCACTGTCTATGCTATCATAAGGGGGTGTGTTCATCCCTTGTGATAGCAATAAAAGTGATAAAAAAAATATTAATTAAAGAGACAGTGTAAAAAAAACACTATGTGAAAAAAAAAAGGTCGATGAACTGTACATAAAAATGTCTCTTATTTCCAATTCAAGGTTCTCACTTTGGCAGGAAGTGAGTGAAAATCTCCAATGGGGGGATATCATTAAAAAAATATTTGGCTAGATATACATTACATTAAAATCAAAACACAACAAAACATACACAAAGGCCAAAAAAAAAGAAAAAAAAAAGAAAGGGGGACAATTTTAACCCACCCCTTTTCCCACTCCTTCAATTATCAAGTCAATACACAATCCTTTTAATCTAAAAATAAAAAAAACGTTTTTCTTTTTCCATACGTCTATATTCTGGCAAAGGTACCTCCTAACTCAGTCCCCTATCCATATGGTCAAGCCACGGCTTCCAAATAGTATGAAACCTCTTAGATAAATTTCTCATAAAGAAAACGTGCCTCACATAGGAAATGGATCTATTCAGATCAAATATCCAATCAAACATAGTCGGAGGGTGAGGGGAGGTCCACCTAATTGCAATTTGTCTCCTAGCCACAAAGAGTGCTCATGCAACAGTAAACCACCTTGGTGGTTTAAGTACTGAGCTATCAAGATAGCCCAGTAGACATATTTAAGGATCCACTGAAAGATTCAAATCTAAGAGCCCATTAAGTGTATCCACAACCTCTGCCCAATACCTCTGAAGTTTCGGGCATCGCCATAGTAAATGTATCAATGCCCCCAGAATGCCACATCTGGAGCAAGCCGAGTCAGTTGTTAAGCCAATATTAAACAAAAATTCTGGGGTCCTATATGCCCTGTGCAATATATAAAATTGTGTTAATCTAAATGAAGGTGAAAGAGATACAAGAGGAAGACACCTAAGAATCCTATCCCAGACACAGTCAGAGATAGGACCAATATCGCGCTCCCATTTCTCTCTAGATGGACAATGAAACTTATTAGAAGTACATTGTAATAGAGACTTATACATAGCGGAATATTAGGTCTTTGGTAGCAGATGCCTGAACCACTCTTTCCAAGACTGGGACCGAGGGAAACAAAACAGGAGAAGAAGAACATTTGGCATATAAGCCATGTCGCATCTGCAAAAATTGATAGGACCATCTAGGGTTTAAAGAAAATTCTCTTACCAACTGATCAAAAGATTTAAGTACACCCCTCTTATAGAGATGAGAGAGGGTAAGAATCCCAGCTCGTTCCCATCGCTGAAAGCCCTGGAGGGTCAATATCTCAGCCTTTCATTACTCCAAATAGGGGTATATTTAGTTAGGAAGGAAACCCCCATTATCCTTTTAATAGATTCCCACACCTTATAAATAAGTACCAGGGTGAGGAGGAAAACTAGGAGCACCCCAATGCCCCCTCCAGGGCAAATAGCGACTGGCATCCTTGAAAACCAAAAGAGACTAAGCGAAATGAAGAAGCAGTTGAGGCCTCCGATTCCCACTGTACTGGATGCTGCAATTGAGCGGATATACACTTTGATTGCTGAGCTGTAAGGGCTAATTTAAACTTGCTTCGACTTTAACATACATTAAAGCATCAGTCGCTTTAACATGCCTACCTGCTCATTAGTACCCTTGTTCGGAAGATCCTCAGCTTATTAGTACCCTCGTTCAGCTCCCCCAGCTCTGATGATGTCCCACTCAGTAGTACCCCCAGCTTTACTGATTCCCCGCTCAGTAGTAACCCCCAGCTCTGCTGATCTCCCACTCAGCAGTACCCCCAACTTTTCTGATCCCCCGCTCAGTAGTAACTCCCAGCTCTGCTGATCCTCTGGTTTCCTGATCCTCCTCTCTCTCCAGTTCCCGCTAACCTCCCACTATATTGCTCCCACACTGTTCACCACATGTGCCATCTGCTAGTTGCTCTGCTCCAGTCCAGACTCCGCTCACTTTCCTGCTGCTCCACACTGCACACCAGATGTGATGTCTTCTCCAGACACTCCCAGAATATATACACATGAACCAGAAGTGACTGCTGATGATGTCTTTTTAGTTTGCTTGTTGGTTTCCCAGTGCATCCTGGGATATCTCATACCTGAAATACCTCCAAAACAAACCAAAGCTAACTCTGAATAAAAGCTCCTCAAAAGCTTTAGGTGCTGTAAGCGAGCGTTGTCATAGACTTCTATGGGGTCTTTGGAGACACTTTGAAGCACCAAGAAAACAACATGGGGTATATGTTTTGAAGCGAAGCAAAGCAAACACAAAGTGTGAACAGGACTGTAAACTTACCATTTTATTTAGTGACAGGTGCTTTGAAAAGCATGTCCAATGCCACATTTTGAAGCAAGTGTAAACAAACCCTTGTATGTTATGTATGAATTGACATCCCACAATCCTGTGCAGTAAATAGGTCATCCATAGATTTAAAAGGTACCGCTACCTGCACCAATCATGTCATTGCTGAGATAGGAAGGTGGGGTTTAGTGGAAAAGAGGTGGGGAGGGCACGGAAAAGGACCTCTGCGTGTTTTTGAAGTGACATCTGTCTGAGGAGTCTTCCACTATGGAGGCAAATTCTACAGTGCACTTACATAAATGCATATTGTCATAAGACAATGAACGTGTCCACATTAGCCCTGATCATTAAAAGTCTGAAGACTTTTTTTATATCAAGTTATTTTGGTATTGGCTTTATTATCTTATTATGTCTTGGCATAGTTGATTGCGTGCTTTCTGAAATCATGAAATCTCGGTAAAGCATGTTTATATATACAGCCATGGCCAAAAGTTTTGAGAATTACACAAATATTGAAGTTTTAGACCCCATTCACACAGGGGCAACACGACTTGCAGGTCGCCTCAGCGAGGCGACCTGCAAACGAATGCCCGGGCGACTTGCAAAACGACTTCTGCATAGAAGTCTATGCAAGTCGCCCCAAGTCGCCCCCGAAGTCGTACAGGAACCTTTTTCTAAGTCGGAGCGACTTGCGTCGCTCCCCTTAGAACGGCTCCATAGTACAGAACGGGAGGCGACTTGTCAGGCAACTAGGTCGCCTGACAAGTCGTCCCTGTGTGAATGGGGTCTTACAAAGTCTGCTGCTTCAGTGTTTTTAGATCTTTTTGTCAGATGTTACTATGGTAGACTGAAGTGTAAGACCCCTTTCACACTGGGGCGGCGGGTCCATTAGTGGTAAAGTTTTAGCGGCGCTTTACTGTCATTTTAGCAGCGTTTTTCGCATGCTAGCGAGTGCTTTTAACCCCGTTAGCAGCCGAAAAATGGGGTTAAACCGCCCGCTTTACAGGCACTTCTGAAGTGCTGCTTATTCATTACAATGGACAGGGGCAGTGTAGGAGCGCTGTATACATAGCTCCCAAACTGCCTCAAAGATGCTGCTTGCAGGACTTTTTTCCCCGTCCCGCAAGCGCACCGTCCCAGTGTAAAAGAACTCAGGCTTTCACACTGGGCAGGCATGAGAGGCAGTTTTCAGACGCTTTACAGGTGCTATTTTAGCGCTAAAACGCCTGAAAACTGCCAGTGTGAAAGAGATCTAATTACCAGCATTTCATAAGTGTCAAAGGCTTTTATTGACTCTTGCATAACATTTATGCAAGAGTCAATATTTGCAATGTTGACCCTTCTTTATCAAGACCTCTGCAATTCCACCTGGCATGTTGTCAATCAACTTCTGGGCCACATCCTGACTGACGGCAGTCCATTCTTACATATTCAATGCTTGGAGTTTGCCAGAATTTGGTGTCCGTTTATGAAGCAGTGAAATCTATTCACTGCTTCGTTCTCCGGCATTCACAGTGAAGAATCTTCTCCTCTGTGTGCCAGTTTATGAAGCGGTGTAGATCGCTTCACCTTTGGAGGAGTGAAGTGATCTACAAATGCTTCAAATAGTGGAGAACGGCCCCTGATACTGGAATCTCGTGAGACTTTATGAGATTACAGCACCAGATGTCAGTTTATCAAGCAGTGATAAATTATCACTGCTCAACGGCGTGGATTAATGTTAATAAAATAATGTGTCCCCCTACATTATACACACATGTATACACACACACACACTATATATACATGTATATACACACGCATGATATATATATACATATACACATTATATGTATATATGTATAAATATGTATACACATAAATATGACAGGGGGACATGCTTACAGTGTTGGGGGGTCTGAACGAGGCATAAGGAAGTTAAAAATCTTCCTCCTTCCCCCTCAGATCCCCCCAGATTTCCTCTTCACTCCCCGATTCACCACCTCTGAGATGGTGAACCTGGGAGTGTGAATTCTGACACAGATCGCCAGTGAAGCGGTGAGATCACCGCTTCATAAACTGGCCGTTACTGTGTCATTCAATGAGGATTCTCCGTGTGTAGAGATAATCGGCGGGAGAACAAGTTCAAACATGTTCTCCCCCATTATCACTGTTTCATAAACTGTTTATGGACTATGATCAGCGGTGATCCTCGGGATCACCGCTGATCACTGCTTCATAAACGGACACCCTTGTGGGTTTTTTTTGTTCACCCGCCTCTTGAGTAATTGACCACAAGTTCTCAGTGGGATGGAAATTTCCATGTTTGTTCCCCAAGCCACTTAGTTATCAGAATGCTAATTTGTAGTCCTGTGAGCCTCCAGGTAATTGACCAAATCTGGTCTCCAAAATAGTGTATCTTTGCAAATGATCAGCTGCTAACGTTACGCATGTCTCATAACCATGCAAAATAGTTAAACTAAATGGTACACACGCTGCGCTTATCAAAATAAAAATCTAAGAAATTTCTACTAAAATATTAATAAAGTGATATTGTGCTTAACAAAAAAAATATAAAAAATCTATTAATACTATACATTAATGTGCAATACACTTCAATGGATGAATACATAGGTAAGTTAGCAATATACTGTTTTATATTTTATTTTCTATTTTTTATTTTTCTATTGTGGTTTTAAGTATATTCAATTTTGATTATGTATGCTCATATAGATGAGTTATTATTCGTATGAGCTTTGGATTTTTATTTTTATTTTTTAACTTTTTACATGTAATCCTATATTATATTGTCATTTTGTAGATCTACTATGCTATATCTCTCACAGCAACTGGTTTACATTAAATGGTTTACGTTAAATGTTTTTACTATATATATCAGGCAAAATGGGGAATCCATGGCTATTATCTTTTGCCATTTGTATCCATCTATTTTTGCATATAGACGTTTCTCCCATAGAAACACATTGATTGCTTACTAGAGTGTCAACAGGCCACAACAAAATGGCCGCGGAGAGGATGTATTAATTGACAGGTTCACCGTCCAATCAAATCACCCCCTGTTGAAGATATGTAATACCCCTTGTATCGAACGCGCGTAGGGGAAGGGGACAGGACGGAACGTTATATAACCTGTTGGGAAAGATTAGCACGCCACCCCACACCGGCCGCTGTTTTCTGATGTTTTAGTGTGGCGCCCTTAAGCGCCTTGTTACTGTGAGTACCCATTGCGGGATTTGTTTATGATTTTTATAAATTTAGTACATACTGCACCATGAAGTCCTTTTTGTGTTGATATATTGAGGTGCAAACGGGACTGCTGTGAGGAACAGAGGCACCAGTGCAAATCTATCCAGGACCCTGCATATAACATCGAACCCAGAGAGGTTCTAAGGCGCATTCGGACCAAGCTTACTTACAAGGTCGCACGCCCTAAGGTGAGGGGCTATCACCTGGGGGGGAGCACAGCACTTTAGTTTGTGTTCACAATAACACATGAATGGATTGTGGAAGATCTTTGGACTGTTAATTTGATCATTGCACAGCAACATAGCACTGAATTGCATAGAATCGCATGGATGCAGCACCAAATCGCATGGATGCTTTTTTTGTATTTTTTAATTTTTTATTGTTTGAACATTGCACTAACACCATATTGCATAGATGCAGCACTGAAATGCATGGATGCAACACTAAATCAGACTGTTAATTTGATTATTGCACAGCAACACAGCACTGAATTGCATAGAATCACATGGATGTAGCACCAAATTGCATGGATGCGTTCTTTTGTATTCTTTAACTTTTTATTGTTTGGAAATTGCACTAACACCATATTGCATAGATGCAGCACTGAAATGCATGGATGCAAAACTAAATCGCATGGATGTTTGTTTTGAATTATCTATTAATGTTTGAAAATTGCACAAGCTTTGTGGAATGTTTGCAATACACAGGCTGATTGGAGCACCCTTACCATTAAAGTTTATTGCACATTAATGTATAGTATTAATAGATTTTGTATGTTAAGCACAATATCACTTTATTAATATTTTAGTAGAATTTTCTTACATTTTTATTTTGATAAGCGCACTTAGTTATCACTTTTGCCTTACGGCAAGGTGCTCCATCATGCTGGAAAAGACATTGTTCATCACCAAACTGTTTTCTGTTTTCTTTATTCATGGCTGTGTTCTTAGGCAAAATTATGAGTGAGCCCACTCCCTTGGCTGAGAAGAAACCCCACACATGAATGGTCTCAGGATGCTTTACTTGTTGGCATGACACAGGACTGATGGTAGTGCTCACCTTTTCTTCTCCGGACAAGGTTTTTTTCCGGATGCCCCAAACAATCGGAAAGGGGATTCATCAGAGAAAATGACTTTACCCCAGTCCTCAGCAGTCCAATCCCTGCACCTTTTGCAGAATATCAGTCTGTCCCCGATGGTTTTCCTGGAGAGAAGTGGCTTCTTTGCTGCCCTTCTTGACATCAGGCCATCCTCCAAAAGTCTTCTCCTCACTGTGTGTGCAGATGTCCTCACACCTGCCTACTGCCATTCCTGAGGAAGCTCTGCACTGGTGGTGCCCCGACCCTGCAGCTGAATCAACTGTAGGAGACGGTCCTAGCACTTGCTGGACTTTCTTGGGCGTCCTTAAACCTTCTTCACAAATGCAGTGGAAATGTTTTTTATGGGATTAAGTTCATTTTCATGGCAAAGAGGGATTTTGCAATTAGACTTCATGCACACTGGACGTTTTTACAGCTGCTGTTTTTGGCTTCAGGCGTTTTTCCCTGCAGCCATAAAACTCCCTAGCATGTTATCCTATGTGTCCATGCACACATAAGCTATTATCAGCAGTTTTCGGCAGGGGCGTTTTCTGGCTGGAAAAACCCCGGAACTAGTGGGTTTTGAGAGAAGTTTTTCAGCTGTAAAAACACTCTAACTCTGAAAAAGCTGAAAAAAGCTTAAAAACACCCAAAAAAATTCTGAAAAACGTGGCTATTTGGCATTTATCAGCGTTTTTGAGCCATAAGCTTTCGTGGAAGTATAATCTTGTTAAAAAAAGCTAAAAAGCGCAACAGCTAAAAAAATGCTGAAAAACTCTACTGAAAAAACGCTTAAAAACCCATTCTACAACTACATCTTAAACTGCTGGCTTTTTAATAACTTTTATAACGTCCAGTGTGCATGTGGCCTTAATTGCAATTCATCTGATTACTCTTCACGACATTCTGGAGTATATGCAAATTGTTATCATAAAGATGGAGGCAGCAGGCTTTGTGAAAATTAATATTTGTGTCATCTCAAATTCTTTGGCCACGGCTGTAGGTTCTTTTTAAAGGTGTTGGTAACATAAACTATTTATTATTGTTTATTATGTTAAAATACACTATAAAGTGTACATGTCTTTAAAAAATTAAGGTAAAAGTTTTAGTAGTATACAACCAATGGCCCAAATGGGCTTTATACTGTGGTTTATTCACTCTCTGCTATTTATTATTAAATAAAATTTGCCAAAAACTTACATAGTTACATAGTCAGTCAGGTTGAAAAAAGACACAAGTCCATCCTGGTTCAACCAACAAAAGGGAACAAAAAAATCATACAATCCCATATAGATAATACTATACCCACAGTTGATCCAGAGGAAGGTGAAAAAAACCCAGCAAAGCATGATCCAATTTGCTCCAGCAGGGGAAAAAAATCCTTCCTGATCCCCCGAGAGGCAATCAGATTTTCCCTGGATCAACTTTATCTATGAATGTCAGTACCCAGTTATATTATGTACATTTAGAAAATAATCCAGGCCTTTTTTAACCGCTCGCCGACCAGCCACCTCAGTTATACTGAGACAGGTTGGCTCGGCTGTGCAAATCACCGTAGCTGTACGTCAGGCTCGTACACAACGATCTGTGGGTGCAGGGGAGCCAATCAGCGGGTCTGGCGGACTCGATGTCCGCCGGCCACCCACGATCGTTCCCCACAGTGACAGAACGGGGATCTGCCGAAGTAAACAAGGCAGATCTCCGTTCTGTCAGGGGATGACACAGAGATCCTGTCTTTCTGTTATGCAGGAAGACGGATCTGTGTGTTATCCCAGGCAGCCCATCCCCCATGCAGTGTTCTTTACCCTAATTAGGGATGGAGGCACTTTATTGTGCTTCATTTAAAGTCCCAAATCCCCCTCTTTTTTTCTATCCCCCATACAGTTAGTAAACACACCCAGTGAACACATTTAACCCCTTGATCGCCCCTGATGTTAACCCCTTCCCTGCCAGTGTCATTAGTACAATGTCAGTGCATATTTTTAGCACTGATCACTGTAATAATGTCACTGGTTCCCAAAAAAGTGTCAAAAATGTCAGGTGTCTGATCTATCCGGCGCAAAGTCGCAGTCCCGCTAAAAATCTCAGATCACCGCCATTATTAGTAAAAAAAATACTAAAAATGCCAAAAAATCTATCACTTATTTTGTAGACGCTATAACTTTTGCCCACACCAATCACTATACGCTTATTGGGTCTTTTTTTACCAAAAATATGTAGCAGAATACAAATTGGCCTAAATTGATGAAGAAATTAGATTTTTTACATTTTTTTATTGGATATGTTTTATAGCAGAAAATAAAAAAGATTGTTTTTTTTTTTTCAAAATTGTTGGTCTTTTTTTGTTTATAGGGAAAAAAATAAAAAACGCAGGGGTGATCAAATACCACCAAAAGAAAGCTCTATTTGTGGGTAAAAAAAGGACGTCAATGTGGTCTGGATGTGGTCTGGGTTCAACATCGCACGCTTGCACAATTTTCAGTTAAAACGTCGCAGTGCCGTATCGCAAAAAATGGCCTGATCATTAAGGGGGTAAATACTTCAGAGGCTGAAGTGGTTAAAGCAACCTACTGAGTTGGAGGACAGAACCAGCTCTTGAGGGAGTCTATTCCACATTTTCACAGCTCTCAGGCCCGGTTCACACTAGTGCGATGCCAGACATCACATGTGTAATGCGCACCGCATTGCTGTGAAGATCACATGCAATGTCTGTGCGATTCGATTTCAGCCATACAAATTGTATGGCTAAAATTGCATCACATTCACACCAAAATGGTGCAGGACCCTTTTTTTGGTCCAGACTGGATAGGATCGCATGAGTGTTCACCATTTCACAGTTCGCACTGCGATCTGCAAACCGATTTGACGGTGTCGTTAACTTTACATTGACACCCCCAGCGGGAACCCGCACTGGATTCTCAGGGTTCTCACATCGCACCAGTGTGAACAGAGCCTTCCTGTGAAGAAAACTTTCTGTATTTGGAGATTAAATCTTTTTTCCTTCAGATATAAAGAGTGCCCCCTTGTCCTCTGTGATGACCGTAAAGTGAATAATTCAACACCAAGTTCACTATATGGACCACTTATGTATTTGTACATGTTGATCATATCCCCCTTATTCTCCTCTTCTCAAGAGAGAATAAATTCAGTTCCTCTAATCTTTCCTCATAGCTGAGCTCCTCCATGCCTCATATCAGTTTGGTTGCCCTTCTCTGCACTTTCTCCAGTTCCCCAATGTTCTTTTTGTAAACTGGTGCCCAAAACTGAACTGCATATTCCAGATGAGGTCTTACTAATGATTTGTACAGAGGGGCAAAATGATTTCTCTCACTCTGGAGTCCATACCTCTCTTAATACAAGAAAGGACTTTGCTCGCCTTGGAAACCGCAGCTTGGCATTGCATGCTATTATTAAGCTTATGATCTTCCAAAACCCCCAGATCCTTCTCCACCATTGATTCCCCCAGTTGTACTCCCCCTAGTATGTATGATACATGATTATTCTTAGCTCCCGAGGGCATAACTTTACATTTATCAATAGTGTTTTGTGAACGATTCGGCTTGAGCATGCGTTCCGGCCGAACAGTGGCTGCTCGGTCCGTTCGTCCAACACCCGGATTTGCAGGGTGTTCGACAGCTGTTCACCCCGCTGAACGCACTGCAATGCACAGTGCATTTTGCGCCCTGATTGGGCAAAGTTTTGCAAAAATAGGGCGCAGGATAAGCTGGTTGTTAAGGAGAGGGGCCGGGTAGACGGCAGCGGCATCCTAACAACCGATGAGTTTCCCCGCTGACAGCTGATTAAAAAAAAATTGCCAGTAAAAAAAAAAAAAAGAAAGAAAAACATGGCATGGGGTTCCCCCTCCAGTCCATATCAGGCCCTTACCTGGGCATGCAGCCTGGCAAGTCAGGAAAGGGGGAGAGTGAGCGAGCGCCCCCCCCCCCCTGAACTATACCAGGCCACATGCCCACACCCCAAAGCACCTTGTCCTCATGTTGTTGAGTTAAAGGGCCTCATCCCCACAACCGTGGCCCAGATCCCGCCCCCCCATGTGAATGAGTATGTACAGAGTACACCTACCCATTCACCAAAAAAGTGTCAAAAAGCAATAAAAACACAGACAGCTTTTGAGAATTATTTTATTAAAAAATAAAAAAATAGTGTCCTCCAATGTAAATCTATCATCAATCAAGCCGCCCACCACACCTGAAAACTGAATTTTTTTCCCGCTGACTGCCTACTGCAGGCTCCGCCTTTTGACAGTTCTTATATAGGTAAGGGGCTGGGTCACCTGGCTACGTCACCTGGTGGCACCGCCCCCTTGTGACGTTGCTGACCCAGCATGCACCAGTCTGTGACGTCAGAAGTGGGAAGTGTCACCAGGCGAAATAGCCAGGTGGCACGCCCTTTACCTGTCAAACGGTGGAGCCTGCAATAGGCAGCCAGCCTTCATGTTGGCGGGAGCGTTTTTAATTTTTGTTTATTTTTTGGGCACGTGCTTGATGGTGGATTTACATTGGTGGACACTATTTTTTTAATTTTGTATTATTTAATAAAGGAATTGTCAAAAACTGTCTCTGTGTCTTTATAACTTTTTGACACTTTTTTGGTGAATGGGTAGGGGCACTATGTACCCGATACTCATTCACATAGGGGGGTGGGATCTGGGGTTTTTTATATTTCCAGTATGAGCTTATTGCTTACAGATAACATTAAATTAAATCATGTACCTTACCTTTATTAACTTTTTTTCTTTGCTGTCACTTGACCATTAGACCTCAGTAATGGTCCCTTTCCTTGTCAGCGGTCGTGGAGATTTGCAAGTGGTGTGATGTCAAGAACACGTATGCGTACTAGAGGAAACCACAGGCACAAAAGATGCACATGATGTGTAAAGGGAGGTTGCTGGCACTGGACACAAAACCTAATGTGCACTTGAGGGAGCAGCTAGACGCATAACCGCACATGGGCAGTAGAGAAAGCATCCACATACACTGGAGTCAGACACTATAACTGCACATGCGCACTAGTGACCCAGCTTCCAGGTGCCAAACATGTTCTGTAAACACACAGACCCAGAGAATGTGTGTTTATGGACTCTAGTGATATACAATCTACTCTGCTTATACATTTGAGTGCTACAGAGACAGAACGTAGTTATAGCCTGAGTATAGAAAGCACAAAACACAAACCTTCAGAAGATCCTTAAAAAGTAATCAAATAAACGAGTCTTATGACAATTCGCTCATATCAGGGTCACTACACTTCCCTATGACAGCACAAATAAATGTCAGGACCCCTTTCATTAGAGTGAAGCCAATCTGGTCTGAAAGATTTCTGCAATAAAAGTTGTGCTATAGTTCTGGTATTTTCCTGTGCCTGCAGGAACCTTTGTGAGTATGGGCCTTGGAAACAAGGATTTCTACAGGAAAACAGGGATTATTCTGAAGACTAGCATACAAGGTCTGCAAAATCCATGCATTTCAGTGTAGCCCTAAACCATCCTTTCTCAAGCAGGGTGCTGCCTGTGGTCATTAGGGGTGCCGTGGTATCCTGGTTGAGAAAGGGTGTTGATCAAGCTCTAGTGTATGTCTGTGTGTGTAGGAGGAGGTGTTAAAGTGAAACTTCTCTTTTAGGGTGAAGTTTTGTCTTAATGTTCCAAGACCATTTCTGATTCCTATTTCAGAGGTTCCATGCAAGTGCAATTGAACAATATCCAAATGTTTTTATTTTTGGGGAGAGTAGTTAAAACCCTGCTGTTTCATGGTCTGCTGGGAAGATTTCCTCTTATTTCCTATCTGGCTAATGAGTGAGAGGAAATGTGTGGTCTCCATGTCAGCAGTTCCATGTAAATGAAATTTATGTACATCTTTTGAGAACTTTTTTCATTTGTATAGATCGGGTAATGGTTAGGACCCTTGTTAGGTTTTTCTCTCCATGTGTCTACAGGGATACAAGGATTCATTTGAAGACTAGCACAAAATGCACTGTAGGGTCCATGCACTTCAGTGCAGCCCTAGAGATTTATGCCTTCTTCTTGGACCAGCTGTGAGTTTAGGGTTCTGAGGACCATCTATGGGTTCTATGAGTTGCATTAATTTGAAATAGTTGTACATGTTTCTTTTTTTCAACTTTAAAATGTTTACCTACATTTTGCTTAATTTAATAAACCTGATAGTTTACACAAACAAAAAATGGAAGATAGTAATTTAATTTCTAGTGATTCAGTAAGTTACTAATATCCCTGTGATTCTTAGCTAGATGGTAATTCAAATCCAAAAATAAACGCAGTCTCGATAATGCAAAACGTCAAGCAAAACCGAGCATAAGCTTTGTCTGATTTGAATTTTAATCAAAATAGTTTTGCAAAGATGTCATGAACCACAAGAGTTTGTAACATTCTAAAAAAATGAAAAGTATCTGCATAATTTATATTTGTAGTTTCTTATCTGACAGCCACAACTTTGTCCATGTTCTCCGAACTGAGATGCAAAATCATTTTTAACTATGCAGTCAGTTTTTCAGCTTATTTCTATTTATTCATCCTATTTTATTGCCATTCTTGGGATAATACTCAACAAATTCATTGTGCTGATGAATGGCAAGACCTGGATGAGGAATAAATGCCTTCCCACTGGGGATAAAATTGTCACCAGTCTGTGCCTGTCCAGGTGGATCTACCAATGTCTGCTTGTCGTGTATCAGACCATTATTTATTTTTTTCAAGAAGCCTTTTTAAGCTTCCTCATCAAATTTATTTTACTGGCCATAATGTTTTTGAACTATGTCTCTATATGGTTGGCCAATTTGCTCTGTGTGTATTATTTTGTGAAGATTACCAACTACAAGCATGTTGTGATCCTCTATCTCAAGGTGAGGATGTCAAGGTTGGTCCCATGGTGTCTTGGACTGTGTGTGTTTTTTTCTTTTGTATCTGTTCTGCCTCACGCTTGTCAATTCTTCTTTTCCCAATATCAAGCTGTTACCACTGTTGTTTTTCAAAACATGACAAAGAAATCTATTGGACAAGACTATACATATTTCATAGGCTCCACACCACCTCTTGTTATATTTAGCATTGCATTCTTCCTAACTGTTCCATCTCTTTGGAGGCACATCAGAAACATGAGCGGTGTTGGGTCAAGTTTTAGAAATCCAGACATGAAGACCCATTACAACGCCATAAAAAGCATTGCCGCTTTCTTTATACTTCATAGCTTGTTTATTATATCTCTTAATGTTATGCACGCTGGTGTGTTAGAAAGTACAAGCCCATTTCGACTACTAATTAGACTTGTCAGTTCACTCTATCCATGTCTGCATTCTGGTGTCATCATCTTCTACAACAGGAAACTCAGAGAAGGGTTTTTATTCCCATTAATCTATGTACTGAGCTACATTCAGAAGAAAGCAGTGACTGAGTCCGAAGCTCTGGATGAAAATAAATAAATGAAAACATTGCAAACCTTAAAAAGCACACATTCCAAAAATTTTGAGATGAAAATTTGAGATGTCATACCAAAAAATGACATACTGCAAAATCGTAGAAATGGACATTTGAAACAATTTACTCCTAGAAGTTTCTTTGATCCCTCATGACAATTTGTGACCCCCAAACTAGGGGTCCCTTGTAAGTTCAATGGAAGTATACTGTTTCTCTAGCCAGCATTTCTCAACCAGGGTGCCATTTGGGTTCAACTAGGGTGCAGCAAATAAATTACGCAGTTTGCCCTGGATCAGCTTTGTGTGCTGCCATGGTGGGAGCCAGCCATCTGTACCGTGACAACCAATGAAAATCTAGGTCCAGGAAGCACAGTGTCCTGCCCATATCATGGCAGGACATGATGCTGATCCAAAGCAGGCAGCATGCAGGTTCACCCTAGCATTAAGGAGAGGATAGAGTACCCAGACCCGGATGTGCTTCATGTCCTCTTGCATGCTACTGGAGTGAGGTAGGGCTCTGATGGGAAGAGGAGACTCCATGATGGAGGACCCTGATGTATAGGGGGACTCTAATGGGAAGGGGGACTCTCATGTGATGAGAAGAATCTATGGTGGGAGGATACTGCTGATGTGATAGGGGGACTTTGACATGATGGGGGGGGGGGGTATTCAGATGTGATAGGGGTTTTCCATTGATAGTAGGTAACATTTATGTAGGGTGCTGTGACTTAGAGGAGGTTGAAAAACGCTGATCTAGCAAAATGTTTTTCTTATACAGGCATTAGAACCCTGCTGTTTTTTGTGGTTTGCTTGGGAGATTTCCTCTTATTTCCTGCCCCGGTGATAATGCTGTCACATCTTGTAGACACAACAGGAAGTGAGAGGTAATCTCTCCAAAATGAGGAAGATTCACTCATAGATAGTTTGAAAATTGGGTAATTTACCTTTAATGCTGTTCTGGTGACAACTGAAAAATTTTGGATATTCCTATCACTTTTAATGTTGGTGACATTGGTCGCCATTGTAAATCTCCCTAACAGAGATACTAAGAGAAACCTGATAGAGGTTCTAATCTTTCCATACTCTATCCAAAAAGGTTTTCACTTTAAATACACTTTAAAGCTGAACTCCAGGAAATTCTACTGCAGGCATACTATGAATTTAGGGGAATAATTATAAACACTGACACACGTGCACCTACACAGGTTGAACTGGATGGACTATTGTCTTTATTCAACGTTACCTACTATGATACTATGACTATGATACTATGAGTTATGGCCAATGAGGTGCCTGCCGCCTTGTAGACTAATCGGCAATATTTACATCTGACAGGTTTATCGTACTGCACAAAGATAACTTCAGGAGCACCAAAGCTGCTCGCTGTGGTCTCATCTCCTTGAAGAGCAGAGTCACTGGAACTGCTATGCCTGCCCCTTCCCATCCTTCTGCCCATTTACAGAAGCCTTTGTATTATGTGAACTAACCACTTACAAAGGCTTCTGTAAATGGACAGCAGCAGAGGGGAGGGATGGGTATAGCTGTTCTGTGTGCTTCTCTCCTCTCACCCTGTCACATATGAGCAAGTAGGTAAGTGTTAAGTCCTGTAGATGACATGCACCTAATTAGACTTAACTCATAGTGTGCCTGCACTTTTTTGCACAGTTGCTAAATTCCTGAAATTCAACTTTCAGGTAAGGTGTATCTCCATTTAAATATGTGTGTGTGTTTTTTGGTTACAGTAAGGAAATGTTAGCCTATCAGGGTTTTTTGTGCTCTATGACTCAATAAGGAAATGTTCTTCTATTTCCTGTTTTGGTGACAAGGTTGTTACTGTGGGAAGAAGTGAGTGGAAATCTCCACTGCGGGGTCAGCGTTAAAAATGCTATGGCTAGGTTGCTCAACTGTACCTGGGTTATTTATGAACTGCCATTCTACCCTTGTGTATGGTAAATAGATCATGCACATGTTTAAAGGTGGTACAGCTATCTGCACCAATCGTGTCACTACCAAGATAAAAAGGCGGGGCTTATTAGAAAAGAGGTGGGGCTGACAGGACCCCTGCATGTTTTTGAAGTGGCAGTGACATCTGATGCCTGCCCCTAATATGTATAGTGTCATAAGGCAATTAGCGTGTCTAAAGCAGCCTTAAACATTGGAAGTCTGAAAACTTTCATAAATCATGTTGTATATGTTTTAGTATTGGCTTCATAATCTTATTATGTGTTGACAGTTGGTTCCATGCTTTCTGTGTGTCATGTAGATTAGCTATAGGGATTCATATTTGCATGAAATCTTGTTGAAGCACGTTTATATATAGGATCATTAAAAATGTGTAGTTAATATAAACTTTTTATTGTTGTAGTTTATTATGTTAAAATATAGGGTGTACATGTCTTTACAAAGTTAAAGTAGAAATTTAGGCAATATACAACCAGCTAAAACATTGTTCTATTAATGCAGGTGAACAACAGTCAAAAAAGCCAACACGTTTTAGCCAGCAGGCCTTAATCATAGCCATGATTAAGGCCTGATGGCCGAAACGCATTGGTTCGTTGACTGTTGTTCACCTGCAATAATAAAACAATGTTTTAGCCGACTTCCATGGCACTGGCTTTTATCCATTTTTTGCATGGATTGCACATGGAGACTTTGCAGAGACTTCTTAGGCTGAGTGTTGTGTTCTTGAGGCTGACCAGGAGGTAGTAGCTCAGATCCAGCTGTTCCACTATACAACCAGCTGCCCAAATGCTCCCTGTATTGTTGTTTCTTGACTCTGTGCAGTTTAATAGAAAAAAATGACCCAAAACGTACCTTTATTAACTTTTTTTCTCTGTGGTCACACGACCATTAAACCTCTCTGATGGTCCTTTTTTTTGTCAGCAGTGGGTGAAGATTTGCAAGTGGACCACCGTCAAAACCACCCATGTGCTCCAGAGGGAGCTGCAGGCAAAACAAGGAGCACATGTGCAGTAGAGGGAGCCTACACATAGGATGGTGCTGGGCTGGGCAAACAACCACACATGCACTTGAGGAAGCTTCCAGATACCTCTACACATGCTGCAGCCATACATGGTAACTGCACATAGGCACTAGTGACCCAGGATCTGGGAGCCGAAACACCTAGGCCTAGAGTTTTATAGATGTGCTCATGTAAAACTGTACCCATATAAAATTTTTATCATTTTTTTTTTTTTTGAGACAGAGCTTTCTTGCTAAACAAAAAAAAAATAGAACATTTTGAAATACTTTTTTTTTAGTTTCTGTTATAAAATTTTGCAAATAAGTACATTTTCTCCTTCACTGATGTGCGCTGATAAGGCTGCACTGTTGGGCCCTGATGAGGCGGCACTGATGGCCACTGGTGAGGTGGCACTCATAGCCAGTGATGCGGCGGCACTGATGAGCACTAATGAGAAGGCACTGATGATGCTGCACTGATAGGCAGCACTGATAGGTGGCACTAATAGGCACTGATAGGTGGCACTGATGAGCACTGATAGGCTGCACTGATGGGCACTTATATGCAGCACTGATATGCAGCTCTGATGGGCAGCACTGATGGGCACTGATAGGCAGCAGTGGTGGGCACTAATTGGCACTGATGGGGCTGTACTGATAATCAGGACACTAATGACCAGTACCCTGTGTACATGTCTCCTGTCAGAATTGCCGGTTACCGACTCTCCTCTCCTCACGCTGTGACAGCACATGAGGAAAGGAGAGCCGATAACGGCAAATCTGTTTACATTGTGATCAGCTGTGATTGGACACAGCTTATCACATGGTAAAGGGCCGCTGTGATTGGCCCTTTACCATTATCTGTGATCAGTTGTGTCCAAAGGACACAGCGATCATGGAGTGTGCCGGAAGCATTCCCCAGGGGGCGTGCCAGAAGCGTGGTCCAAGAGAGCCGCTTTGTAGGTGTCTTTTGGCTATGGCGCAGTTAGTAAATGGTTAACTTGAAAGACTGAGGACATACTATGAGTGTAGGCATCAAGGAACCACCCCCTGAGGGGGTGTCCCCACAGTGCCCTGAACACCTTGGGGAGGATTTAATAAACACAAATAGGCTGTTTATTATGCAAGAGCATTTTCCCCTAGATTAGTGAAAGTTGTGAACATTCACTTTGCAAAAAATATCCAACAGCAAACAGGGAAGCACTGGGGGTGGGAGAGGGAGCCCAGAGTAGCCCAGAGTAGAGCCTTAATAAGAGATTTTGAGACTCAAACCAGTTATTATTGAACAGCTACTCTCATGTTATCATCACCAATTCACCATACATACATGTTTCTTTTTTTTCATGACATCGTGGGCACTAGGCATTTTCTGATAAGCTCAATATAGACTTTACTATTTCTGTTTATACAACTGAAGAGGTCTTAGCACCATGTCCTTTTCTTTCCCAAAAGAATTTAGTAGCACCTCACTGCAAGCTTTTAAGAAAACCTACAGCATGTTGATTGTGGTCAACCAGTAGAAGAATAGACACTGGATCCATTGGATCTTATTAAAGGTTTCATACAGAAACAGACCAACAGGTATGAAGCCCAAACTAAGGAGAATCTAGGACCAGAACAATCAGTCTCATTCATAAAAGTTATGGGTCTTCTGAACCAGACTTTCATCACATGAGGATGCTTCAAGGCGTCAGGAGCCCATTCATTAAAGTAAACCCGTTCTGGTCTACATGGGTTCTAAAATAAGAATAGTGCTATCGTTCAGGCGCCATGTTATGCCTGCAGGAGCCTTTATTAGTCTGGGCCAAGTAACCTGTCAGACTTTCCCGTCCCTGGCCGATGAGCCCAATGGAGCAGAGGAAGGCCTCCCTTACGTGTCTGACTGGTAGTGTGAACAGGAGGCACAGGAGTGCAGAGTGGTACGAGAGCCTGGCGGGTGGTAGCAGAAGAGAAGGCTCTGGATCCAGGTGCAGAATGGCTGGAGACCACTGGACAGCAGACAGGCAGGCAGGTACACTGACAGAAGAAGCTGAGCAGGAGCAGAGCAGGCAGGTCGGGTCACAGGCAGGGTTGGCAACAGGCAGGCAACTAGGTACAGAGGAGCAGACAAGTTCAGAGTCAAAGGCAGGCCGAGATCAGGTGCAGGCAGAAGACAAAGGATAATCCAAGGGGCAAGCCGGGTAGTCAGGAGATCAAATGTTCAAACAGATAACAGGAGCGGGGTCACAAGGAGCTGCAGATCAGACAGCACCGATCCAAGGTGCACTGTCAGTTTAAGTAGACTAGTTGGCGCCAAGCACCTCGCACGTGAGCGCACCGATGCGCACAGGCGCGCGCTCACGCAGCACGCACACACAGCATGTGTGGGCGCACACACCACCGCGCACAAGAGCGCACACGCCAGCGCACACCAGCGCGCACTAGAGCGGCCAGCACTGTGTCCATTATGGGAACTTCTCTGACATAACCACAATGGTCTGCAAAGACACTGGGATTCATTTGAAGACTAGCACACCAGGTCTGTAAGGTTCATGCTCTATAACAGGGGTCTCCAAGCTTCCTAAGCAATGGGCGAGTTTACTGTCCTTCAGACTTTAGGGGGGCCGGTTTATGGCGATTGGGAGGAGAATTGTCATTGGGAATAAACAATGCATCTTTGGTATTAGGAGAAGGAATAGTGCACCATCGTTGGTGTCAGTGGGAGGAATAGTGCCCCATCATTTGTGTCAGTGGGAGGAATAGTGCCCCATCATTGGTGTCAGTGGTAGGAATAGTGCCCCATTGCTATTGTCAGGGGGAGAAGTGGTACACCATGACTGATGTCAGTAGCAGGAATTATGACCCATTGTTGGTGTCAGTGGGGGAATAGTGCCTTGTATCAGTGGGAAGAAAAGTGCCTCAAGAGCCAGATAAAGGCAAGCAAAGGGCAGCATATGGCCCCCGGGGCACCATTTGGAAACCACTGCTCTATAGTGTAGCCTTTGTCTAAAGCCTCGTACACACGGGCGGACTTTTCGACCAGACTGGTCTGACGGACTTTCCGACGAACTTTTAACGGACTTTTGATGGACTTCCGACTGACTTTTTAACGAACGGACTTGCCTACATACGATCACACCAAAGTCCGATGGATTCGTACGTGATGACGTACACCAGACTAAAATTAGGAAGTTGATAGCCAGTAGCCAATAGCTGCCCTAGCGTCGGTTTTTGTCCGTCAGACTGGGATACAGACGGGCGGATTTCTGGGTCTGGCTGAGTTATGACGTAAAGATTTGAAGCATGTTCCAAATCTAAAGTCCGTCAGATTTTGAATTTGAATTTGATTGAGATTGATGTGCTTTTGTTTTCAACTTACTTATGCATAATGGTGTTTATCTATATTTTGCCTAATTTAAAAACCCGGGCAGTTTACACAAGCAAAAATATAAAATAATATATCCATTACGTGTGACTCAGAAAGGCAAAATTATCAAGTATCCATGTGATTCTAAACTAGATGGTAATTTACATCTTAAAAAAAAGTGTTGTTTCGTCAAACAAAACAGAGCATAATCTTTGTCTGGTTTGAATTTTAATTAAAATAGTCTTGCAAGGATTCCAGGAACCCATAAACTACCAGAGTTTGGAACACTCTAAATAAAAATAAAAATATCTGCATAATATGTATTTATATTCCATATCTTTTCTCCGTGAGTGCAATAAACCCTGTCACATATAAGCAGCCTTTCTTATCAACACTTAGAAACCCTTGCAATAGTTCTCCAGTCTCTGGGAACCCCTGCTAAAAATTAGAAATCTACAACTCATGATACATCAGTGTGATGGTCAATGAGAGGAATGGTCCTTACACTCGTGGTCATTGGGAAGAATTACCTCCTTACATATAAACATCAATGGTGTCAGTGGGAACTTATCTGAGAGGTAGAAATTGGCCAATGCTGAAGGAACCTCTAGCAACCTCTGAAGGAACCCTAGGATTCCACAAAACCCTGGTTGAGAATCACTGCAAATAAGTAATAGCGTTAAGTCCTGGAGGTGACATTCACCTAATTGGACTTAACGCGTAGTGTGCCTGCACTTTTTGCAAAGTTGCTGAATTCCTGGAATTCACCTTTAAAGTGGGTCTCCTTTTACATATTTGCGTGGTTTTTGGTTACAGTAAGGAAATGTTGGAACCAAGGTTTTTCTTGTGGTTTATGACTCAGTAAGGGTATTTTCTTCTATTTCCAGTCCTGGTGTCAAGGTTGTCACGGTGTCAGAAAGTGATTGTATATCTCCGATGGGTGGTGGTAGATGGGGGGCAGCATTAAAAATGCTTTGGCTAGATTGCTAAACTGTACCTGGGCTATATGTGAATTGCCATTCTACTCTCGTGTGCGGTAAATAGATCATACACATGTTTGAAATGGCTATCTGCACCAATCATGTCACTGCTAAGATAAGAAGGCTGGGCTTATTAGAAAAGAGGTGGGACTGACAGGACCCCTGCATGTTTTTTAAGTGGCAGTGACATCTGATGTCTGCCTCCACTTTATACAGTGTTGTAAGAAAAATGAGCCTGCCTGCAGAACATTGAACATTGGAAGTCTGAACCCTTTCATAGATCAGGTTGTATATGTTTCGCTATTGATTTTATTATCTTATTATGTCTTGAAATAGTTGATTCCATGCATTCTGTGTGTCATGCAGGCTAGCTATAAGGGTAAGGATTCCTATATGCATGAAATCTTGGTGAAGCATATTTATATATAGGTTCATATAAAAGGTGTTGGTTATTATTGTAGTTTAGTATGTTAAACTTTCTTGTCTTTACAACATTAAAGTACAAATTTAGGCAATATACAACCAATGGCCCAAATGGTCTCAATATTGGGGTTTGTTCACTGTCTGCTGTTTAATAAACAATAATTACAAAATTTTCTTTGTTAACTTTTTTCTCTGAGGTCACATGACCATTAAACCTCCGCCCTTTTCTTTGTCAGTGACAGGTGGAGATTTGCAAGTGAACTGATGTCAAGAACACACATGAGTGCTAGAAGGAGCCGCAGACACAAAAAATGCACATGGTCAGTAGAGGGAGCCAGCACACAGGTTGCAGGCGCTGGACACAAAACCACACATGTGCATTGGAAGGAGCACAATGGACACAATTTACTAAAATCGGTGCGCTCAGAATCTGGTGCAGCTGTGCATGGTAGGCAATCAGTTTCTAACTTCAGCTTGTTCAATTAAGATTTGACGAAAAAACCTGGAAACTGATTCGTTTCTATTCAGAGCTGCACCAGATTTTGCACTCTCCAGTTTTAGTAAATCAACCCCAGTGCATTGTATCTTCACCTAACTACTTTACAAAGTGAAAATTCCCTTGCAAAGTTTTAATCAATAAATAGCAATGATCGTGCAAATGCACTAGAGGGAATGCACTAGAGGGAGCTGCCGGATATAATAACTGCACATGGGCAGTAGTGGATCCTCCAGACATGCTAAAGTCAAACACGATAACTGCACATATGCATTAGTGGCCTAGTTTTGGGGTGTCAAAGACACTCTGTAAACACACAGACCCAGAGTCTTTGTGCTTACAGACTCCAATGATAAAGATTTCACTCTGCTTATACCATGCAGTGCTAAAGAGTAGGGATGAGCTGAACACCCCCCTGTATGGTTCGCACCAGAACTTGCGAACAGGCAAAAAATTTGTTCGAACACACGAACACCGTTAAAGTTTATGGGACTCGAACATGAATAATCAAAAGTGCTCATTTTAAAGGCTTATATGCAAGTTATTGTCATAAAAAGTGTTTGGGGACCTGGGTCCTGCCCCAGGGGACATGGATCAATGCAAAAAAAGTTTTAAAAACGGACGTTTTTTCAGGAGCAGTGATTTTAATAATGCTTAAAGTGAAACAATAAAAGTGTAATATTCATTTCAATTTCGTACCTGGGGGGTGTCTATAGTATGCCTGTAAAGGGGCGCATGTTTCCCGTGTTTAGAACAGTCTGACAGCAAAATGACATTTCAAAGGAAAAAAAGTCATTTAAAACTACTCGCGGCTATTAATGAATTGCCGGTCTGACAATACACATAAAAGTTCATTGATAAAAATGGCATGGTAATTCCCCACAGGGGAACCCCGAACCAAAATTTAAAAAAAAAATGACGTGGGGGGTCCCCCTAAATTCCATACCAGGCCCTTCAGGTCTGGTATGGATTTTAAGGGGAACCCTGCGCCAAAATTAAAAAAAAAAATTGCGTGGGGTCCCCCCAAAAATCCATACCAGACCCTTATCCGAGCACGCAACCTGGCAGGCCGCAGGAAAAGAGGGGGGGACGAGAGAGCGCCCCCCCCTGAACCGTACCAGGCCACATGCCCTCAACATTGGGAGGGTGCTTTGGGGTAGCCCCCCAAAACACCTTGTCCCTATGTTGATGGGGACAAGGGCCTCATCCCCACAACCCTTGCCCGGTGGTTGTGGGGGTCTGCAGGCAGGGGGCTTATCAGAGTCTGGAAGCCCCCTTTAACAAGGGGACCCCCAGATCCCAGCCCTCCCCCCTGTGTGAAATGGTAAGGGGGTACAAAAGTACCCCTACCATTTCACAAAAAACTGTCAAAAATGTTAAAAATGACAAGAGACAGTTTTTGACAATTCCTTTATTTAAATGCTTCTTCTTTCTTCTATCTTCTTTCTTCTATCTTCCTTTGGTTTCTTCCTCCATCCTCTTCTTATTCTTCTTCTGGTTTTTATGGTTCTTCCTCCGGTGTTCTCGTCTCGCATCTTCCTCCGCGGCGTCTTCTTCCCTTCTTCCCCGTGCATCAGAGGGGGGCGGGGTCACCGGGTGGCCCCGCCCCCATTATTTAAGAACCGTCAGAAGAAGAGAAGCGTCATCCAGCAGGAGCCTCCCATCATGCCATCATGGATGCGGAGCGGTCTGAGGAGAAGAAGGGAAGAAGACGCCGTACAAGAACATCGGAGGAAGAACCAGAAGAACCAGAAGAAGAAGAAGATGGAGGAAGAAACCGAAGGAAGATAGAAGATAGAAGAAAGAAGATAGAAGAAAGAAGAAGCATTTAAATAAAGGAATGGTCAAAAACTGTCTCTTGTCATTTTTAACATTTTTGACAGTTTTTTTGTGAAATGGTAGGGGTACTTTTGTACCCCCTTACCATTTCACACAGGGGGGAGGGCTGGGATCTGGGGATCCCCTTGTTAAAGGGGGCTTCCAGATTCTGATAAGCCCCCCGCCCGCAGACCCCCACAACCACCGGGCAAGGGTTGTGGGGATGAGGCCCTTGTCCCCATCAACATGGGGACAAGGTGTTTTGGGGGGCTACCCCAAAGCACCCTCCCAATGTTGAAGGCATGTGGCCTGGTACGGTTCAGGAGGGGGGGCGCTCTCTTGTCCCCCCTCTTTTCCTGCAGCCTGCCAGGTTGCGTGCTCGGATAAGGGTCTGGTATGGATTTTTGGGGGGACCGCACGCCATTTTTAAAAAAATTTTGGCGCGGGGGTTCCCCTTAAAATCCATACCAGACCTGAAGGGTCTGGTATAGATTTTGAGGGGAACCTCACGCCATTTTTTAAAAAATTTTGGCTGGGGTTCCCCTTAATATCCATAACAGACCTGAAGGGCCTGGTATGGAATTTAGGGGGACCCCCACGTCATTTTTTTTTTATAATTTTGGTTCGGGATTCCCCTGTGGGGAATTCCCATGCTGTTTTTATCAATGAACTTTTATGTGTATTGTCGGACCGGCAATTCATTAATAGCCTCAAGTAGTTTTAAATGACTTTTTTTCCTTTGAAATGTCATTTTGCTGTCAGACTGTTCTAAACACGGGAAACATGCGCCCCTTTACAGGCGTACTATAGACACCCCCCAGGTACGGAATTTAAAGGAATATTACACTTTTATTGTTTCACTTTAAGCATTATTAAAATCACTGCTCCCTAAAAAAGGGCCGTTTTTAAAACTTTTTTTTGCATTGATCCATGTCCCCTGGGGCAGGACCCAGGTCCCCAAACACTTTTTATGACAATAACTTGCATATAAGCCTTTAAAATTAGCACTTTTGATTTCTCCCATAGACTTTTAAAGGGTGTTCCGCGGCATTCGAATTTGCCGCGAACACCCCAAATTGTTCGCTGTTCGTTGAACTTGCGAACAGCCAATGTTCGAGTCGAACATGAGTTCGACTCGAACTCGAAGCTCATCCCTAATAGAGGGTACATTTAAATTGTTGTACATGTCAAACAAAGTGGACATTTAAATGGGCCCATTCTTTTCTGTTTAATAAATAATAATTGGCAAAAATAAACCAGTGTTAACTTTTTTTCTTTGTGGCCATGTGACCACTAAAGAAGAACTGCATATTTCCACACATTTTACATAGTTCATTTGGGCCAAGCTGGCCCAAATGAACTATGTTCTTTGATAACCTGTGAGGCCGCTGGGTGTGCGGTATATACTGTATGTAGCTGTGGCTACATCAGCATACCGCACTGTGTTTTGAGTGCAAGTGGAGACTTCCTGTCCCACGTCCGGAACCAGGCCCAAACTGGCCATAGGGCACACAAGGTATTTGCCCCAGTGGGCTGGCACCGCTGGACCACATGTCCATGTGGGGCCCAAAGCCGCTGCACTAGTTGGGCTGCTCCTTGAGCCCTCGACGTTCACCCAGTAGCTACGAGTGGGACGCGGAATGCGTGCTACTGCCTTAGGAACTAGCCAGATCTGCACACGCTGTTTTACCCAGTGCCAGGCACTTTAACATGTGAGTGCAATCTACTACCTTTTGTCTTTGCTTTTAAATCCTATTAAAAATACTACACTATGAGACTTTCTCTCTCATCTCCTGTGGAGTAAATTTTTATGCCATAACTTCATCCGGAGGGTCCATTGGAGCAGTGTGGTGTTGGCAGTGGGAATCAATTGGTATTCCAAATGCGCAATTTGACCTACCCTAAAAAGGGGTCAAGCACCTGTGGTGAGTTGCCACCTTCCCATTGAGCACCTGTGGTGGAAGAACTAGAAGCCTAATTTAAAAGCCTTTTGTTGTTATTCCGGTGTTGGGCACGCTATCACTAATGGACTTTTAGCTTGCTATATGTTCAACCTATGTGTTTCTTGCAGTGATATATCTTCATTTTTATGTTCATGATATACACTGTATATTTGGTGCCACCTTTTATTTTTGTTTAGCACTTTTTGGTGTAAAAAAGTTGCAAAAATTGTTGTGATTCTTAACTGAACAGTAATAAAGATAAATGCAGTCTCGATAATGCAAAATGTCAAACAAAACAGAGCATAAGCTTTCTCTTAATCAAAATAGGTTTGCGAAGGATGTCAGGAACCAAAAAACCACCAGAGTTTGGAACACTCTAAAAAAATGAAAAGTATCTGCATAATTCATATTTGTATTCCTTATCTGACAGCCAGAGTCACAGCTTTGCCCAGGTTCTCCAGACTGAGATACAAAACCATTTTTTAACTATGCAGTCTGCTTTTCAGCTTATTTTTATTTATTCATCCTCTTTTATTGTCATTCTTGGATGACACTCAACAAAATCATCATGCTAATGAATGGCAAGACCTGGATGAGGAATAAAATGCCTTCCCACTGGAGATAAAATTGTCACCAGTCTGTGCCTGTCCAGGTGGATCTTCCAGTGTCTGATTGTTGTGAATCATATTATTTACTGTTATTTTCCAGAAGTCTATTTAAGCTTCTTTAACAAGTTGCATTCCCTGGCCATAATACTCGTGAACTACATCTCTATCTGGTTGGCCAATCTGCTCTGTGTGTATTACTGTCTGAAGATTACCAACTACAAGAATGTTGTGTTCCTCTATCTCAAGGTGAGATGTCAAGGTTGGTGCCATGGTGTCTTGCACTGTGTTTTTTTTTTTTTTTTTTCTTTTGTATCTATGCTGCCTTATGCTTGGCCATACTTCTTTTCCCAATATCAAGCTGTTATCACTGATGTTTTTCAAAACATGACAAGGAAAACAACTGGAGGAGACTATACATATTTCATATGCTCTACAATACCTTTTGTTATATTCAGTATTGCGTTCTTCTTGACTGTTCCATCTCTTTGGAGGCACATCAGAAACATGAGCAGTACTGGGTCAGGTTTTAGGAATCCAGACATGAAGACCCATTACGATGCCATAAAAAGCATGGCCGCTTTCTTTCTGCTTCATATCTTTATTATTTCTATTAATATTATTCTATCAGGTGTGCTAGAAAGTGGAATCCCATATAGACTTTTTTGATGGTAATGGTCAGTTATCTCTATCAATGCCTGCATTCTGGTGTCATCATCTTCTACAACAGGAAACTCAGAGAAGGGTTTTTATTCCCAATAACCTACAGTGGGTACGGAAAGTATTCAGACCCCCTTAAATTTTTCACTCTTTGTTATATTGCAGCCATTTGCTAAAATCATTTCCTCATTAATGTATACACAGCACCCCATATTGACAGAAAAACACAGAATTGTTGACATTTTTGCAGATTTAATAAAAAAGAAAAACTGAAATATCACATGGTCCTAAGTATTCAGACCCTTTGCTCAGTATTTAGTAGAAGCACCCTTTTGATCTAGTACAGCCATGAGTCTTTTTGGGAAAGATGCAACAAGTTTTTCACACCTGGATGCCATTCCTCTGCCATTCCTCCTTGCAGATCCTCTCCAGTTCTGTCAGGTTGGATGGTAAACATTGGTAGACAGCCATTTTTAGGTCTCTCCAGAGATGCTCAATTGGATTTAAATCAGGGATCTGGCTGGGCCATTCAAGAACAGTCTTGGAGTTGTTGTGAAGCCACTCCTTCGTTATTTTAGCTGTGTGCTTAGGGTCATTGTCTTGTTGGAAGGTAAACCTTCGGCCCAGTCCGAGGCCCCGAGCACTCTGTAGAAGGTTTTCGTCCAGGATATCCCTGTACTTGGCCGCATTCATCTTTCCCTCGATTGCAACCAGTCGTCCTGTCCCTGAAGCTGAAAAACATGCCCACAGCATGATGCTGCCACCACCATGCTTCACTGTTGGGATTGTATTGGACAGGTGATGAGCAGTGCCTGGTTTTCTCCACACATACCGCTTAGAATTAAGGCCAAAAAGTTCTATCTTGGTCTCATCAGACCAGAGAATCTTATTTCTCACCATCTTGGAGTCCTTCAGGTGTTTTTTTTAGCAAACTCCATGCGTCTTATACTAAGGAGCTTTCATGTGTCTTACACTGAGGAGAGGCTTCCGTCGGGCCACTCTGCCATAAAGCCCCGACTGGTGGAGGGCTGTAGTGATGGTTGACTTTCTACAACTTTCTCCCATCTCCCGACTGCATCTCTGGAGCTCAGCCACAGTGATCTTTGGGTTCTTCTTTACCTCTCTCACCAAGGCTCTTCTCCCCCGATAGCTCAGTTTGGCCGGATGGCCAGCTCTAGGAAGGGTTCTGGTCGTCCCAAACATCTTCCATTTAAGGATTATGGAGGCCACTGTGCTCTTAGGAACCTTAACTGCAGCAGAAATATTTTTGTAATCTTGGCCAGATCTGTGTCTTGCCACAATTCTGTCTCTGAGCTTTTCAGGCAGTTCCTTTGACCTCATGATTCTCATTTGCTCTGACATGCACTGTGAGCTGTAAGGTCTTATATAGACAGGTGTGTGGCTTTCCTAATCAAGTCCAATCAGTATAATCAAACACAGCTGGACTCAAATGAAGGTGTAGAACCATCTCAAGGATGATCAGAAGAAATGGACAGCACCTGAGTTAAATATATGAGTGTCACAGCAAAGGGTCTGAATACTTAGGACCACGTGATATTTCAGATTTTCTTTTTTAATAAATCTGCAAAAATGTCAACAATAGCAGAATGGATATGTGAAATGAACAAAATCCAATATATGGAAAAACAGATAAGAGATGAAGGCTTTATAATAAACCAAATACCAGTAATTTGGCAAAAATGGGATGAGTTTCGGTCATCGAGGGAAGTGTTAGAATTTCTATAGAATATACAGGAGGAATGAGGGTTTTTTTGTTTTTTTGTTTTTTTGTTTGTGGTGTGTGTGTGTGTTTTTTTTTTTTATTAGAATGTCTGTAGGTAAGAGGTATGGATGTGGGAACAAGCAAGGTGGGAATAGGGAGGGGGTTAGAACTAAAGGGTTAATGATCAGGTTCAAATATATATGTTTTTTACGGATTGTTAAAGAAAAAAAAACAACTTTATGTACCTGATGTGTTGAGGACATGATGTAATGATGTAAAAATGTTTATGTTTAATTGGCATGTAATGGTGTTAATGATTGTTTTATACAAAAAAATGAAAATCTAATAAAGAGAGATTGAAAACAATTCTGTGTTTTTCTGTCAATATGGAGTGCAGTGTGTACATTAATGAGGGGAAAAAATTTACTTAAATGATTTTAGCAAGTGGCTGCAATATAACAAAGAGTGAAAATTTTAAGGGGGTCTGAATACTTTCCATCCCCACTGTATGTACTGAGCTACATTCAGAAGAAAACTGTGACTGATCCCTGAGCTCTGGGTGAAAATAGAGAATTGAAGAGGTTACCAAAATATGACATACTGCAAAATCGTAGAAATTAAAATGTGAAATAATGTCTTTTCTCTTTCAGTTTTATATACAAATGTTAGATCCCTGCTGTTTTTGTGGCGTGCTGGGAAGATATTCTCCTATTTCCTGTGCTGGTGATAACACCGCTACTGCGGCAGGAAATGAGAATTTGTGATCCTCGTGTCAGGCGTTCCATGTAAATGCAGTTAAACATTATCTTATTCTAACTGTTTTTTCATTATGAATTGAGAAAGAAATAGTTAGAACTAAGTATGATAATAAGTACTTGTGCGCACACCAAAAAATTAATAATCCAACAATAAAAAATTAAAAAATCCCTTAAAAACGTCAAATAAGAAAAAGAATAGCAGCCACAAATAATAGTGTTCACACACCTAAAAACAATTAATAAGAGAAATAAATCTGCGGCGCTAATCTAAAAAACAAATTCCTGAGACGCCAAGAATAAAAAGCTGGTATGAAAAATGCCAATAAAGAACTCAAACAATGACAATGATTCTAAGGTGCGTAGATAACTGATAATAGTAAAGGAATAATGCTTAAGTGCCAAAGCCAAATACAGGACATGTAAAGCAGCAATGATAATTGTCAAGCTCATCAAAGGAGCCAAGGATAATAACCACAGATGATAATGTTCACACACCCATAACAAATGATATGGGGGGTAAAAATGCGGCGCTTAGCTCAATGGGTATATTCCTGGGATGCCAAAGGAAAAAACAGTGGACACCGAAGGAATAGATGCCTGTAAGAAGATGCAGGTAGCAAAAAAAATTCCTATGATGCGTGAATAACTAATTATTACCTCAAAGAGATGAACTATGTAACAAAGGAACTAATAACCACACCAGGAAAAATAAATTCCAGGTAAGGATCCAGTTCATGTACATTTATATTCCACCATTTTTGTGCAATCAAGAATCATAACAAATAAATGTTGCATCAAAAGAGTGCAGCTAATTAAGGGAACTAAATGACTGAGATCCAGATAATTAGTGACCTCTTTACAGACCTTAATTGTAAACAGCAATAAATATAACTCGTGACTCAAACAACACAGTGTTCCTAAAACATATGTGCAAACAATAATTCTGTGCAGCATCCAAAGTGAAGGCAAGTGAATGAAAAAATATTAAATAAACATTACGGTCCTAATAATTGAAACACAAATTCATATAATAAATAATGTTTAAATATTCCATAAATCTAAATAAATAAATCCATAAGTAAAAATAATTGAAAGCAATAATATCTCTGAATAAATTATATAAAAATACACTCTATAGATAATAATGTGCAAATATTTGTGCAGCATCCAAAAATTGATACTAAATAAATATGTATCTAGTTAACATAAAATGTGTCAAATCGGACAATTATTTCTACTAAGTGAACAATGTGTCTTCCATAAAAAATAAATAAAAGTGAACAACTAATAACACACCAGAAAAATAGAAAAAACAGTGTTCAGCATAAATATCACACTAAATGTGATACCAAAAAGTGTCCCAAAGTAAATCGTTTCTAAACTAAAAAAATGTATATGCAAAGCATCCCATTCCTATCTCCTTCGTGATGAATCAAAGAAAATTATTTCACATATCCCCAGTGAAGGAAAAAAACAGGTGTATAAAGAAAGCCAGTTCCCCCAGCCTCTCACCTCCGGGCTGAGCGATAACAGCCCAAAAAAATCCTCACGCAGTCTGTGCCTGCAGGTGGTTTTGAACGCTGTCAGCTCCCAACAGGATAATATCAGCCTTGGCCGGAGCGTACACAGAACATGGAGCATAGAATCCAAAGCTGACATTGAGAGAGCGAGTGCAACGAACACTGCTTGAGAGACTTGGAGATCGGGAGACGTTTTACCATCTACACCAAGGCTGATATTATCCTGTTGGGAGCTGACAGCGTTCAAAACCACCTGCAGGCACAGACTGCGTGAGGATTTTTTTGGGCTGTTATCGCTCAGCCAGGAGGTGAGAGGCTGGGGGAACTGGCTTTCTTTATACACCTGTTTTTTTCCTTCACTGGGGATATGTGAAATAATTTTCTTTGATTCATCACGAAGGAGATAGGAATGGGATGCTTTGCATATACATTTTTTTAGTTTAGAAACGATTTAATTTGGGACACTTTTTGGTATCACATTTAGTGTGATATTTATGCTGAACACTGTTTTTTCTATTTTTCTGGTGTGTTATTAGTTGTTCACTTTTATTTATTTTTTATGGAAGACACATTGTTCACTTAGTAGAAATAATTGTCCGATTTGACACATTTTATGTTAACTAGATACATATTTATTTAGTATCAATTTTTGGATGCTGCACAAATATTTGCACATTATTATCTATAGAGTGTATTTTTATATAATTTATTCAGAGATATTATTGCTTTCAATTATTTTTACTTATGGATTTATTTATTTAGATTTATGGAATATTTAAACATTATTTATTATATGAATTTGTGTTTCAATTATTAGGACCGTAATGTTTATTTAATATTTTTTCATTCACTTGCCTTCACTTTGGATGCTGCACAGAATTATTGTTTGCACATATGTTTTAGGAACACTGTGTTGTTTGAGTCACGAGTTATATTTATTGCTGTTTACAATTAAGGTCTGTAAAGAGGTCACTAATTATCTGGATCTCAGTCATTTAGTTCCCTTAATTAGCTGCACTCTTTTGATGCAACATTTATTTGTTATGATTCTTGATTGCACAAAAATGGTGGAATATAAATGTACATGAACTGGATCCTTACCTGGAATTTATTTTTCCTGGTGTGGTTATTAGTTCCTTTGTTACATAGTTCATCTCTTTGAGGTAATAATTAGTTATTCACGCATCATAGGAATTTTTTTTGCTACCTGCATCTTCTTACAGGCATCTATTCCTTCGGTGTCCACTGTTTTTTCCTTTGGCATCCCAGGAATATACCCATTGAGCTAAGCGCCGCATTTTTACCCCCCATATCATTTGTTATGGGTGTGTGAACATTATCATCTGTGGTTATTATCCTTGGCTCCTTTGATGAGCTTGACAATTATCATTGCTGCTTTACATGTCCTGTATTTGGCTTTGGCACTTAAGCATTATTCCTTTACTATTATCAGTTATCTACGCACCTTAGAATCATTGTCATTGTTTGAGTTCTTTATTGGCATTTTTCATACCAGCTTTTTATTCTTGGCGTCTCAGGAATTTGTTTTTTAGATTAGCGCCGCAGATTTATTTCTCTTATAAATAGTTAGAACTGTTTTTTCCATGTGTCCCATTAAGGAAATGTTACCTTCACTTTCCATCCTGTAGATACAACAGGACGTGAGAGGCAAACTCTCCAAAATTAGAACATTTCCCTTTAGTTTGAAAATTGGATCATTAGATTTACCTTTTTATTCCTGTGCTGGTGACAATTCAACATTTTGGATTTTCCATCACTTTATAATTTCAGTGATATTAGTCATCATGGTAAATCTCCCTAACAGAGACACAAACAGCAACAGAAATCTGAGTGGGGTTCTACCCCTTCCACACTGGATGTTTTTGGATAGAGTAAAGAATAGTTAGAAACCCTGTCAGGTTCCGATCTACGAACGGTTCATTAAAATTTGCCCTACTTCCTATCCAAGGTTTACACTATGGCAGGAAGTGAGTGGAAATCTGTCCAAAAAAAGCCCTGAACATTCAAAGTCTTAACAGCTTCATACGTCAGGCTGTATATGTTTTTGTATTGACTTTATTATCTTATTATATCTTGACATAGATGATTCCATGCTTTCTGTGTGTCATGTAGACTAGCCCTTAAAGTGGTTATTAAGCCACTCTAACCTGTATACACCATCAGCACTGCCTCCTATTGTAGTATCCCCCTCTGTGTGTGATTTATGAAAATAAATGCTGCAAATACCCAATTTCACTGCCGAGATTGCGATCACATGACTGACCAGCTTTCTCCTTTCCTCCTCTGAGAGATGCAACGGGAGGGGCTGAGATTCCCCTGCTGATGTCAGTCTGGAGGGGAGGAGGGGGGGAGGAGGAAAGAGCTGGCTGGTCATGTGATTACAATCTCGGCTCTTAAATTAGGTATTTACAGCATTTATATTTATAAATCATTCACAGAGGGGGACACTGCAATAGGAGGCAGTGATGATGGTTTATAAATCTATCCCCTATTTTGTAGACACTATACCTTTTGCGCAAACCAATCAATATACCCTTTATTGCGATTTTTATTACCAAAATTATGTAGAAGAATACATATCGGCCTAAACTGAGAAAAAAACTTGCTTTTTAAAAAAAAATGGGGATATTTATTATAGCTAAAAGTACAAAATATTGTGTTTTTTTCAAAATTGACACTCTTTTTTTGTTTATAGTGCAAAAAATAAAAACAGATGAAATGATCAAATACCACCAAAAGAAAGCTCTATTTGTGGGAAAAAAAGGGCGCCAATTTTGTAAGGGTACAATGTTGCACAATTATGGTGTATTGTGATCCCTCGCGCTAAATTGAGTGTATAGATTATGTGAATGTTCCTAAACGGAGCTAGCCTATATATGTGTAGAATGATGCAAATGAGCGGTGATGATATCTCTATGGATAGCAGCAAAATTAACAGTGTTCACTTTCACTTTGCATAAATATAATAAAAAATTGGTTTCGCGCTAAATGCATCTATCACCTAAAAATAAAGTGCATACAGTAATACAGATCACTAACCGTGCAGTATTTAAAAGTGCTCCATAGTGCAATAATATATCAAAGTGCTATGTGCATCAAAGTGAAAATAAATGAAAGAATAAATGACAATGCAAATGAAAAACGTAAAATGTGATCAAAAGTTCATAATGTGCACCAAAGTCTATATTATGTTGTTCCACTAGGGTCATTCAGTGAAGGTAAACAGTAATATTAATCTTGAATTTTCTAATCCGGTGGCACCGGGCTCTCTAGACTCTCACCTTGAATCAAATTATAAGGGGCATTGTAACCAGATTCTTTGCTCTTTGTAATATGGTGATGTGGAAGTAAAACTTCTCTGATGTTACAGCGATCTCTCTGCTTGACAGTACCTGTGATTTGTGAGGACAAAGAGGGTTGCCCACCTGGGCTCCACCAGTCCGGTGGTATAAATGGGAAGGGGAGAGAGAAAAGATGCCTCCGATGGTGTAGTAAGTTAAAACAACTGGCTATTTATTAAAAAATACAGGTGGTCTCTTACATTTAAACAAGTTAAAAACAGCATAAAAGGTATAGGAGTTGCGGAGCGGCGTTGGAGACGCCTCCTTACTAGTTTCCGGTTTCGTCTGTGCTCGGCCACGCCCTACGCGTTACGTCACCGCCCGTGACTTCAACTGGGGAACCGGATTGGTCCGAGAGGGATGTCTTATATGTGACGATACCGGAAGTTGTGTGTCGGCCATCTTTGTTGTGGTACAGTAACCTTATATCCTCATTAGTGTTTACCGCGGCCATTTTTATGTCATTAAGTGCGCCTGTGCTGCCGCGGCCATTTTACAGGTGGCATTGTACATGAAATTGCGGCCATCTTTAGAGGGATCAAGTATGATCTAGAACTCTATATTGGTACAAATTCTGTCTTATTTATCTACATTTATTTGTAAATACTAATGTTGGTCAATATAAGGAATCAGTGTTATACTGTTAATGTGTCTTTGAGACAAATACAGATAACAGTATCTTGGATGAGGGAGTCCTGCAAATCGGCCATTTTTTGTAGTCTAAAGTTGTGTCTGGTCTTAATGTCAGTCAGATCCTATAGAGGGCGGACTTTTTAGAGGAGGAATATTGATATTGTCCGCCGTGTTACTGTCTGCAATGGAGGTGTTTGATGATAGGGACTGTTAGTCAATGTCTAGATGCTCAAGAAGGCATCTTAGTCCTCATATCTTTAATAGTAATGTTGTCTGGCTATAGTTCAATAGATTAACACATATATATGTATAACTCTGTATAAATCGATATTTATCCGGTATATGCATACATCATATTTTCTATTCTGTAAATGTTCTACAAAAGCACACCGTTATATTGCATCCACAAAATAATTAATACCAGTAAGATCTACACAGGATTAAAAAGTTAAAAATTGCTCAAAAAACAGTTTAAATCGAACTCTACGTTCATTCCCCTAGGTGTAAGTGTGCGTAGAGTGTGTATCCAATATGACTCTCTTTGGCTTATGCTTCTGATTTTGTGGCTACCTCTCCATGTGCCCTTATATTTTTCAATGCCCCAAAATTGAAGGTGTGAAGGATCTCGGTTATGTGTTGTCGCAAAATGTTTGGATACACTATGTTTTGGGTTTCCCTTTAAAATGTTTTGAATATGTTCCTTGATCCTTACTTTGAGAGCCCTTTTCGTTCTTCCCACATACTGCAATTGGCAGCTACATTGGAGTACATAGACTACACCCTCTGTGTGACATCCCACGAAATCTTTGATTTTGTATGACTGCTGTGTTGTTGTGCATGTAAATTCTTGTCTTTTGCCTTGAAATTTCTTCGCATGGCTACATGCATAGCAGTTTCTACATGGATAAAATCCTTTGCCTGAAAAAAAGGAATATGTTGCTTCTTTTGGAGGTTCTATGACTGATTTAACTATCATATTTCTCACTGTGGGTGCTTTTTTGTATATGATATTGGGTTTTGTTGGTAATATTTGGTTCAAATCTTTGTCATTCCTCAAAATATACCAATATCGTTGGATGATGCGTGAAACCTGTTTATATTGTACACTGTAGTCAAAAATGAGGCTTGGTGCTTCTTGATTGTGTATGGTTCTTGAATTTTTTCCTAGTATTTTTGTTCTATCCATCCTATTTACTTCTTCTGTTTGTTGTTGTATCCAAGCTGGTTCATATCCTTTTTCTATGAATCTGGATCCTATAAGTTTGGCCTGTTCTTTATAGTCGTTATCATTCGTGCAGTTTCTTTTTATTCGGACTAATTGTCCCTTAGGTATATTATAAAGCCACGTTTTGTGGTGGCAACTGTTTAAGGAAAGATAACTATTGGTGTCAACTTGTTTAAAGAATGTTTTGGTGACTACTTTATCTTGTTCCAGGCTAATTTGTAAATCTAGGAATTCCACAGTTTTTTCGTCTATATTCCATGATAGATGGATATTTTTGTCATTTTGATTGAGTTTTGCTAGGAATTGTTCGAGTGCTTCTCTTTTCCCATTCCATATTATAATAAGATCGTCGATGTATCTTTTGTATAGCGTGAGTTCTGGTGGGGTATCTGTATATATGGATTGTTCCTCCCACTGAGCCATGAACGCGTTTGCCACGCTTGGTGCGAACTTGGCACCCATCGCTATGCCTGTGGTTTGTTTATAATAGGCTTGGTTATGCCAAAAATAATTATTTTTCAAACACGTATCTAGGCATTTGATGAGAAATTTTCTTTGTTGACTCACTAAATTGCTGTATTTTCTGAGAAGCCACTTTGTTGCTGAACATGCCTCATAGTGTGGCACTATGGTGTATAACGAATTGACATCCGCCGTGGCTAGTATGGTTCTACCTTCCAAAACTGGTGTTTCAATTAGTAACTGTAAAATATGTTTGGTGTCTTGTAAGTAAGCGGGTGTTTGTTGTACTGCTGGTTGTATGAATTCGTCCAGATATTGTCCTACTCTAGATGTAAGGGAGTCTATCCCGTTCACTATGGGTCTCCCCGGTGGATTTTCTCTGGACTTGTGAATTTTAGGAACAGTGTAAATAACAGGTATCCTGCATGCCTCTGGAATTAAATATTTTGCTTCTTTTTTATTGAGTATTTCTTTTTTTATTCCCAATTGTATGAGATGTTCCAATTCTTTTTTGTATTTCTTGGTAGGATTTCCTAGTAGCTTGGTATATGTGTTTTCATCTTGTAGTTGTCTTTCAAGTTCTTTTAAATATTGTTCCTTTGATAGTATCACTGTTGCTCCTCCTTTATCTGCCGGTCTGATAACGATATCCTTTCTTTCTTTCAATGATTTAATCCCTTTTCTTATATGTATAGGGTCCGACATTTTTTTGACTTCTAGATTTTCTAGATCTTGTAGTACCAATTTTTTGAAAACTTCAATATGATGGTTGTCCGATACTTGTGGATTAAAAATCGAGTTGTTTCTTAATGTACTGTGTTTAATCGAAGTGGGGGTGACTCTCTCTGTATTAGTGGTCTTGTATGGATTCGACAGATAGTATTTTTTAATATTGACTTTTCTAATGTACTTCAAAATACCTATATATGTGTTAAATTTATTGAGATTGTGAACTGGTGCATGTTTCAGGCCTTTATCGAGGACTGATAGCTCTTCTGTTGAGATTGGGCATCCACTCAAATTGACCACATTAGCACCTATTGTTCTCTTTTTCGCTTGGATTCTCTTTCCCGCTCTTCCTCCTCTCTGCGATCTGAGCTTCTTCTTCTTCTGCCTTCTTGTCTTCTCCTTGGTGAGTGGTGGGGATTTGGTGGATGTCTTCTTGGGGAGTGGTCCCTTCTCTCTCTCTCTAAAAAATGTTGTTGTTGTTGATTGTATTCTTGTTCGTGATACTCTCTAGAATCGTTGTAATAAGGTTCTGGCTGGTTTCTAATAGGTTCAAACCTGTTATACGTGGGTATTGGGTTTCTTGTGGGTTCTCTATACGCGTCTTGATTATTATAGGATCTGTTGTATTCTCGTTGGTCTCTGTCGTTTCTTTCATTGTAAGTTTTCTGATAATATGGCCTTTTGTGAGATTTTTTGAAGAATTTTTTCCATGGTTGTTTCGGAGTGTGTTGATTGTAGTTGTTGTGGTGTCTGTATTCTTGTTGCGGCGTCCTCATTTCTTGTTGTCTTTCATCGTCATAGCGTGTTTCCCTATAATCCCATCTAGGGGGGTTGGACACATGTGCCAATGTTGGATCTTGTATTCTCACTTCCCTTTCGGGTGTGGAATATGTTGAGTTTGGAATAACCGGATCTGTTTTTTTCTGCCATTTGAAGACCTGTTCCGTTTTATAGTCTTCTATATCTCTATGATATTTTTTGATCTTACGTTGTTGTACTTCTAGATCTTTACTGATAAGGTCTTTATTGAGTTGTGTGGCTAGTTTTTTAAGGTCCGGAGATTCTTTATATGGTTCAAGTTTCAGCTTGATCTCCTCTATTTGTTGTTCTAGCATTCTAGTTTTTTTGTATTTTCTCCCTAGTAAGAATTTCAAGCCTTCTATACTTTTATTGTTGAAAAATTGAAACCACTCTTCCATTGATTCCTTGTCCGTCAATCCATCATTAGGTGGTAGTTCCCACCGGAGCCTTCTGGGTACTAAATTTTCTCTGATATATTTTTTTTCAAATGTGATGGTGTCCCACCATAGTGAGACTTTCTTTTCCATGTGATGACCCAGTTTCCTCATTAGACTTTCTAAATCAGTGTTTCGCGTGTTGGTTTGTGAATTAAAAATATCCTCTACATTCACATTCCTATTCTCCATGAACTGAAAAATGTCCATGTTAGCAGCAAGGTGGGTGAGTGAGTGAAGTCAACAATTATGGTGTATTGTGATCCCTCGCGCTAAATTGAGTGTATAGATTATGTGAATGTTCCTAAACGGAGCTAGCCTATATATGTGTAGAATGATGCAAATGAGCGGTGATGATATCTCTATGGATAGCAGCAAAATTAACAGTGTTCACTTTCACTTTGCATAAATATAATAAAAAATTATTGTTTACCTTCACTGAATGACCCTAGTGGAACAACATAATATAGACTTTGGTGCACATTATGAACTTTTGATCACATTTTACGTTTTTCATTTGCATTGTCATTTATTCTTTCATTTATTTTCACTTTGATGCACATAGCACTTTGATATATTATTGCACTATGGAGCACTTTTAAATACTGCACGGTTAGTGATCTGTATTACTGTATGCACTTTATTTTTAGGTGATAGATGCATTTAGCGCGAAACCAATTTTTTATTATATTTATGCAAAGTGAAAGTGAACACTGTTAATTTTGCTGCTATCCATAGAGATATCATCACCGCTCATTTGCATCATTCTACACATATATAGGCTAGCTCCGTTTAGGAACATTCACATAATCTATACACTCAATTTAGCGCGAGGGATCACAATACACCATAATTGTTGACTTCACTCACTCACCCACCTTGCTGCTAACATGGACATTTTTCAGTTCATGGAGAATAGGAATGTGAATGTAGAGGATATTTTTAATTCACAAACCAACACGCGAAACACTGATTTAGAAAGTCTAATGAGGAAACTGGGTCATCACATGGAAAAGAAAGTCTCACTATGGTGGGACACCATCACATTTGAAAAAAAATATATCAGAGAAAATTTAGTACCCAGAAGGCTCCGGTGGGAACTACCACCTAATGATGGATTGACGGACAAGGAATCAATGGAAGAGTGGTTTCAATTTTTCAACAATAAAAGTATAGAAGGCTTGAAATTCTTACTAGGGAGAAAATACAAAAAAACTAGAATGCTAGAACAACAAATAGAGGAGATCAAGCTGAAACTTGAACCATATAAAGAATCTCCGGACCTTAAAAAACTAGCCACACAACTCAATAAAGACCTTATCAGTAAAGATCTAGAAGTACAACAACGTAAGATCAAAAAATATCATAGAGATATAGAAGACTATAAAACGGAACAGGTCTTCAAATGGCAGAAAAAAACAGATCCGGTTATTCCAAACTCAACATATTCCACACCCGAAAGGGAAGTGAGAATACAAGATCCAACATTGGCACATGTGTCCAACCCCCCTAGATGGGATTATAGGGAAACACGCTATGACGATGAAAGACAACAAGAAATGAGGACGCCGCAACAAGAATACAGACACCACAACAACTACAATCAACACACTCCGAAACAACCATGGAAAAAATTCTTCAAAAAATCTCACAAAAGGCCATATTATCAGAAAACTTACAATGAAAGAAACGACAGAGACCAACGAGAATACAACAGATCCTATAATAATCAAGACGCGTATAGAGAACCCACAAGAAACCCAATACCCACGTATAACAGGTTTGAACCTATTAGAAACCAGCCAGAACCTTATTACAACGATTCTAGAGAGTATCACGAACAAGAATACAATCAACAACAACAACATTTTTTAGAGAGAGAGAGAAGGGACCACTCCCCAAGAAGACATCCACCAAATCCCCACCACTCACCAAGGAGAAGACAAGAAGGCAGAAGAAGAAGAAGCTCAGATCGCAGAGAGGAGGAAGAGCGGGAAAGAGAATCCAAGCGAAAAAGAGAACAATAGGTGCTAATGTGGTCAATTTGAGTGGATGCCCAATCTCAACAGAAGAGCTATCAGTCCTCGATAAAGGCCTGAAACATGCACCAGTTCACAATCTCAATAAATTTAACACATATATAGGTATTTTGAAGTACATTAGAAAAGTCAATATTAAAAAATACTATCTGTCGAATCCATACAAGACCACTAATACAGAGAGAGTCACCCCCACTTCGATTAAACACAGTACATTAAGAAACAACTCGATTTTTAATCCACAAGTATCGGACAACCATCATATTGAAGTTTTCAAAAAATTGGTATTACAAGATCTAGAAAATCTAGAAGTCAAAAAAATGTCGGACCCTATACATATAAGAAAAGGGATTAAATCATTGAAAGAAAGAAAGGATATCGTTATCAGACCGGCAGATAAAGGAGGAGCAACAGTGATACTATCAAAGGAACAATATTTAAAAGAACTTGAAAGACAACTACAAGATGAAAACACATATACCAAGCTACTAGGAAATCCTACCAAGAAATACAAAAAAGAATTGGAACATCTCATACAATTGGGAATAAAAAAAGAAATACTCAATAAAAAAGAAGCAAAATATTTAATTCCAGAGGCATGCAGGATACCTGTTATTTACACTGTTCCTAAAATTCACAAGTCCAGAGAAAATCCACCGGGGAGACCCATAGTGAACGGGATAGACTCCCTTACATCTAGAGTAGGACAATATCTGGACGAATTCATACAACCAGCAGTACAACAAACACCCGCTTACTTACAAGACACCAAACATATTTTACAGTTACTAATTGAAACACCAGTTTTGGAAGGTAGAACCATACTAGCCACGGCGGATGTCAATTCGTTATACACCATAGTGCCACACTATGAGGCATGTTCAGCAACAAAGTGGCTTCTCAGAAAATACAGCAATTTAGTGAGTCAACAAAGAAAATTTCTCATCAAATGCCTAGATACGTGTTTGAAAAATAATTATTTTTGGCATAACCAAGCCTATTATAAACAAACCACAGGCATAGCGATGGGTGCCAAGTTCGCACCAAGCGTGGCAAACGCGTTCATGGCTCAGTGGGAGGAACAATCCATATATACAGATACCCCACCAGAACTCACGCTATACAAAAGATACATCGACGATCTTATTATAATATGGAATGGGAAAAGAGAAGCACTCGAACAATTCCTAGCAAAACTCAATCAAAATGACAAAAATATCCATCTATCATGGAATATAGACGAAAAAACTGTGGAATTCCTAGATTTACAAATTAGCCTGGAACAAGATAAAGTAGTCACCAAAACATTCTTTAAACAAGTTGACACCAATAGTTATCTTTCCTTAAACAGTTGCCACCACAAAACGTGGCTTTATAATATACCTAAGGGACAATTAGTCCGAATAAAAAGAAACTGCACGAATGATAACGACTATAAAGAACAGGCCAAACTTATAGGATCCAGATTCATAGAAAAAGGATATGAACCAGCTTGGATACAACAACAAACAGAAGAAGTAAATAGGATGGATAGAACAAAAATACTAGGAAAAAATTCAAGAACCATACACAATCAAGAAGCACCAAGCCTCATTTTTGACTACAGTGTACAATATAAACAGGTTTCACGCATCATCCAACGATATTGGTATATTTTGAGGAATGACAAAGATTTGAACCAAATATTACCAACAAAACCCAATATCATATACAAAAAAGCACCCACAGTGAGAAATATGATAGTTAAATCAGTCATAGAACCTCCAAAAGAAGCAACATATTCCTTTTTTTCAGGCAAAGGATTTTATCCATGTAGAAACTGCTATGCATGTAGCCATGCGAAGAAATTTCAAGGCAAAAGACAAGAATTTACATGCACAACAACACAGCAGTCATACAAAATCAAAGATTTCGTGGGATGTCACACAGAGGGTGTAGTCTATGTACTCCAATGTAGCTGCCAATTGCAGTATGTGGGAAGAACGAAAAGGGCTCTCAAAGTAAGGATCAAGGAACATATTCAAAACATTTTAAAGGGAAACCCAAAACATAGTGTATCCAAACATTTTGCGACAACACATAACCGAGATCCTTCACACCTTCAATTTTGGGGCATTGAAAAATATAAGGGCACATGGAGAGGTAGCCACAAAATCAGAAGCATAAGCCAAAGAGAGTCATATTGGATACACACTCTACGCACACTTACACCTAGGGGAATGAACGTAGAGTTCGATTTAAACTGTTTTTTGAGCAATTTTTAACTTTTTAATCCTGTGTAGATCTTACTGGTATTAATTATTTTGTGGATGCAATATAACGGTGTGCTTTTGTAGAACATTTACAGAATAGAAAATATGATGTATGCATATACCGGATAAATATCGATTTATACAGAGTTATACATATATATGTGTTAATCTATTGAACTATAGCCAGACAACATTACTATTAAAGATATGAGGACTAAGATGCCTTCTTGAGCATCTAGACATTGACTAACAGTCCCTATCATCAAACACCTCCATTGCAGACAGTAACACGGCGGACAATATCAATATTCCTCCTCTAAAAAGTCCGCCCTCTATAGGATCTGACTGACATTAAGACCAGACACAACTTTAGACTACAAAAAATGGCCGATTTGCAGGACTCCCTCATCCAAGATACTGTTATCTGTATTTGTCTCAAAGACACATTAACAGTATAACACTGATTCCTTATATTGACCAACATTAGTATTTACAAATAAATGTAGATAAATAAGACAGAATTTGTACCAATATAGCGTTCTAGATCATACTTGATCCCTCTAAAGATGGCCGCAATTTCATGTACAATGCCACCTGTAAAATGGCCGCGGCAGCACAGGCGCACTTAATGACATAAAAATGGCCGCGGTAAACACTAATGAGGATATAAGGTTACTGTACCACAACAAAGATGGCCGACACACAACTTCCGGTATCGTCACATATAAGACATCCCTCTCGGACCAATCCGGTTCCCCAGTTGAAGTCACGGGCGGTGACGTAACGCGTAGGGCGTGGCCGAGCACAGACGAAACCGGAAACTAGTAAGGAGGCGTCTCCAACGCCGCTCCGCAACTCCTATACCTTTTATGCTGTTTTTAACTTGTTTAAATGTAAGAGACCACCTGTATTTTTTAATAAATAGCCAGTTGTTTTAACTTACTACACCATCGGAGGCATCTTTTCTCTCTCCCCTTCCCATTTATACCACCGGACTGGTGGAGCCCAGGTGGGCAACCCTCTTTGTCCTCACAAATCACAGGTACTGTCAAGCAGAGAGATCGCTGTAACATCAGAGAAGTTTTACTTCCACATCACCATATTACAAAGAGCAAAGAATCTGGTTACAATGCCCCTTATAATTTGATTCAAGGTGAGAGTCTAGAGAGCCCGGTGCCACCGGATTAGAAAATTCAAGATTAAGATTACTGTTTACCTTCACTGAATGACCCTAGTGGAACAACATAATATAGACTTTGGTGCACATTATGAACTTTTGATCACATTTTACATTTTTCATTTGCATTGTCATTTATTCTTTCATTTATTTTCACTTTGATGCACATAGCACTTTGATATATTATTGCACTATGGAGCACTTTTAAATACTGCACGGTTAGTGATCTGTATTACTGTATGCACTTTATTTTTAGGTGATAGATGCATTTAGCGCGAAACCAATTTTTTATTATACAATGTTGCACAGCCGTGCAATTGTCAGTTAAACGACGCAGTGCCGTATCGCAAAAAATGGCCTGGTCATTGAGCAGCCAGATCTCCAGGGCTGAAGTGGTTAATGGAAGCCTTATAAACAATCAATTACTGAACAATTCTCATGTTCTGGTATAGTTGTATTTGTTTTTCCTTATACTTTATACCTTTTTCACTGTTCAGTATATAGTGGCCTGCCTACAATAGACGAGTAATATGTTTCTTTTCTTTTGATAAAACTATACAGCCCACCTGTACATAACCTCTTCAAGGGTCTGTGGCATCCACATTGTGTAGTAGGATGTGCGGCCCTCCAAATAACAGGGGAGATCCTCAGGTATATTATTTGTTAATAAGTTATACCAATTTTGCCTATTATACTGTGCAATGCTAATATTGTAATTTCTCTTGTCAAAATTCGTGGTGAAGGATGTTGACATATAGGTTCATTTAAAATATGTAGTTAACATAAACTATTTATTATTGTAATTTAGTATGTTAAAATTTAGAGTGTACATGTCTTTAAAATTAAAAAAGACATTTAGGCACTTAACAACCCATAGCCCAAATGGTCCCACTCTTTTCTGTTTTCTTTTTTTTTTAATTCTTTATTTGTAGAAATAAAATATCCAACAAAGCAATGCAATACAAAACATTAGTAGAGTCTCACAGAAAGGAAAAAAAAAAACAACATATAAGAAGTAACTGTTAGAGCATGTACAGTATAACGGAACATGAACTTTAATGGCATCCCATTATGAATGAGTCTAGTGAGGTATGGAAAGCACAAGAAAGGATGATCCTGTCTTCTTCCTGTTCCATTGCTCACAAATCCCTGTCAAGACCTATAAGAAATCAGTCCTCTGTCACATGCTTAATGCCGCCGAAGCCTGTATCACTTTATGGTGGAAGGATCCAAAACCTCCTTCCACCTCGATGTAGCTCAACAAAGTCGAGAGCATCAACGTGCTAGAGGATTTAGTACTTACCGCTCAAAATAGGCAAAAACAATACACAAAAACATGGCCATATTGGAACATGTGAAAAACCAAAGTGTAGCGCTAAATATAATAATAAGACAGCAATAAACTGAAATAATAAATGTGTGAAAACATATAAAAGTGTTATAAATATGCAAAGTGGAATCCAATGTCCACATATGTGAACAAGAAAATGTGATAGTTCAAATAAACATGAAAGAAACTACTGAAAACACGTCCGTCTGATGCATGACTTGTGACTCTTCAAATGAATTTTGATGGTGATGCAAACAGTATATGACTATCAGTGAAGCTGTTGAAACAAGGAAATCCTCTGCCAAAAGAGAATGGATGGGTACTCTTACCGGATAAGGTGGACCCACTTACCAGCGGTAGTGGGTCAATCGGGCTTGTATAGGCTGAATGCCGAAGGGTTAAGAGTTGGCAGGAAGCAGGTCACTCGAAACAGGTTAGTTTCATTCCTCAACAGTAGTGTTCCAGCCAGAGTTCCTGGATTTAAATAGCTCTCAAAAAAAGCGTGGAACTTCCACCCAAAAGGTGGAGCCGTCTGGAGGTGTATGGTGTGTACAGGATAGGCTCAATCGGACCAGGGTAGAGAAAAAAAAAATGGAGAGGCTCCATATGGTGCAAGTCAAAAACTGAGAGGTTTTTATTTAAAAAGTACAATACATCATGGTAGATGAATATAAAAATACTGGTGATCACGAGTTATAAAATAATAAAAAGCAATGTGGGGAGCAAGCGAAGTCGGACTTTTTGAATAAAAACCTCTCAGTGTTTGAATAAAAACCTGTCCGTTTTTTAATAAAAACCTCTCTGTTTTTGACCTGCACCATATGGAGCCTCTCCATTTTTGCTTATCTCTACCCTGGTCCGATTGAGCCTATCCTGTACACACCATCAACCGCCAGATGGCTCCCCCTTTTGGGTGGAAGTTCCACACTTATTTTGAGAGCCATTTGAATCCAGGAAGCTAAGTCGGACCACTACTGTCGAGGAATGGAACTACCCCATTTGGAGTGACCTGCTTCCTGCCAACTCTTAACCCTTAGGCATTCGGCCTATACAAGCCTGATTGACCCACTACCGCTGGTAAGTGGGTCCACCCTATCCGGTAAGAGTACCCATCCATACTCTTTTGACAGAGGATTTCCTTGTTTCAACAGCTTCACTGCTAGTCATATATTGTTTGCATCACCATCAAAATTAATTTGAGGATTCACGCATCAGACGGACATGTGTTTTCAGTAGTTTCTTTCATGTTTATTTGAACTCTCACATTTTCTTGTTCACATATGTGAACATTGGACTTTCACTTTGCATGTTTATAACACATGTTTATATATTTTCACACATTTATTATTTCAGTTTATTGCTGTCCTATTATTATATTTAACGCTACACTTTGGCTTTTCACATTTTGTTTGGACTTTGTTTGTTTCAGTGTTAGCAGCTGTTTGTTATATTTGGGTTTAGCTCAGTAATTTCTCAATTGTTTTCTACATATTGGAACTTGTTTGTCTATTCTGAAGAGGGCAAGGCCATGCTGGAAACCTGTTCTGGAAATTGACATCTTTCTGACTTTCAAAATAACACACGCACACCAGCATAGCATCTAAACCCGCCCCAATCTTTTCTGTTTAACCACTTCCCACCCATCCATTTGTCAAATGATAATATATAGATGTGTGAAATACTGCGCCAACCTATGGAGTGTAAACAGCCAACACAACAATAAGACAAATTGTGATGCAAATGAGGATATAAAGTGTGGCGCTAAAAAAAGGCAAAGCAAAAATGTAAAAAAGAAAGAAGAAAAAAAAGGGGTGTGGAGAGAGGCTATCTGAAAAGACAAGTCTCTCTCTTGTGAAAACTGGACAATTGTGAAACAATATCTTCTTTACTTTTGTAGTTGTGAAACACACAATTTTTATCATTGTCCAGTTTTCACAAGAGAGAGACTAGTCTTTTCAGATAGCCTCTCTCCACACCCCTTTTTTTTTCTTCTTTCTTTTTTACATTTTTGTTTTGCCTTTTTTTATTGTCAAATGATGGCTGGGAGGGACATTCATCCCTCTGACACGACGCGGCGGCACGATCTGTCTTCGGCTGAATCCAACGCATGCTGCCGACACAATCGACCAATCACAGAAGATCACATGACAATTCTAAACAATGAACGGCCTTGATACATGCCATTCATTGTGTACAATTGTGTTGCTAGCTCTGATTGGTCACAGTGATCACATGTTACAGACAGGGCCAATCACAGCAAATCTGTACAATGTGATTAGTTGTGGCCAATCACAGCTAATCACAACAATAAACACTGAATAAATCAGTTTTATTCAGTAAAAATGGTTGCTTATACCATAAAATTCACCGGTATAAGCAATCATAATCCTGATCACTTCCCCAGAGTAGTACAGTGTTACTATGGTAACACTGTATTTCCTTGGTCACAATATGTTAAAAAAAAATAAGAAAAAAGAATTACATTTTTTTTTTTTTTTACATACTGTCACCAATCAGCTCCTGAGATCCATACCATCACCATGTCTGTGTGATCTCAGGAGCGGCGGAAGTCATTGGGCAGTCCTACACCTTCAATCACTATATACTGCTACACCTTTGCTGCAGCTTTTGAGGAATATATCTCTCTTTAGATTTGTTTGAGGGTTAAACATTTGCTTCCAAACCATATGGACCCATTGTATATTTGATGACACGGATCTGCCACATCCACCGTATCCTGGATACTCATTTATATTGTTTTACACCTTGTTGCCAACTCCTATGTGATGTTTGCACTAAAGTATGCCTAAGCTCCTGAAGAAGCGTATATATATATATACATGTAACATGTAGAGCCGAGCTATTGCACAGTATGATCAGCTCACACCAAGCCTGATAGAATATTTACTGTTGTTCCAGCAAGGACATCGTTGTGATTATTCAGGATTACTCTCCTTGGTGTACGGGTTGTGTGCTGTATTAGTATCTAGGCTATCTCTACTTTGCAAAGCCTTTTAACAATGTCTGTCTGGTTTGTTTTGTTTGTAATCAATTTGTAATAAAAATTATTTTCATTATAATATTGTGTACCTCAGTACTTATAAAGTCCAGTACCAATTTTTTTATTACTATTTGCAGCTAAGGGTTCGTGGCACATATTTACTCTGTGGTGATACTTCCAAACCATTTTTTAAAAAACATTATTATTATGATGCCTGTCACGGAACGTCCCACACTCCGCTTGAGTGCTTCGGTCATATACCACTTCCTCCCAGTCTGTATACAGATATCAGATATTCCAACCTCTCTGAGCACAAAACAAGGCGACACTTGCTTGTTGCTACCATGAACTGTTTTATTTAGAATCAAAATTACAAGACTTTATATGCCGTTGGAACCTCCTCTAACAATACAACTGTAACCTAATTAACATAATTAACATGAGCTAATTAACGAAAAAATTTACCCAGACCAGATGACAGACTTGTGGGCACCGAGCTTCACACAGTAGTAAAAACACAATAGCTGGAGCTAATTACAATTAACAATACAAACAACAATCTCCCCCCTCCTCAGCCTATTCATCAACAGTTCGACTCCTAGCCAGTCCTGGAGGCTAATGTGATCAGCTCACTCAATTAACAGGTTGAGTTCAGAATCAACCAAACCAATAATAGTCTCTACATACATCCTGGGAGATATTGTGGACAAATATTACTGTCCCATTTTAAGTAGTCCAAGATATATTTTCTCACTCACCCTGTGCCAGGATGGCACAGGGTGACTTAGACATAAGATGTATTCTGAGTTCCACGGGCCCTCCCGTCACATCTCTCCCCTTTCGGCAGAAGACTAACACAGGAGGAGACCCCAGACGGGTTGACTCCGAAGTTAGTAAGTAGTTCCAGTCCTCTACTGCCTGTACCCACACAGTACCCCAAATAAATTGTTCCAAACAAAGCATTACTCACCCAGCCAACCTCTGCCTCTCTCAGAGAACATATCTGCCGCTGGGGAGAGGCCTGGACTGGCCCTTCTCCCTGGAGTCCTTTCTGCCACTGGAGAGAAGACAGGGTGTCTGGGCTCACTCTGTCATGCTGTTGAGGATCTGGGCCCACTGCCCAGCATCCCTGGGGTATACAGGTGGAGACTGAAGTCCCATCCACCTTCACAGGAAATCCATCCTCTGTTAGTCGAGGGCAGAGTCCAGCAGTCCTTGGCCCTGTTGCCAGCCCTTCTGCTGGAAACCCCACACCATCTGTTCCGGCTAACTGTTGGGGAGGGAGGCCGACTGCCCCGCCTCCCTGGAACTCTGTAGTTGTTGCTGGTGCTGGGCAGAGGTTGGTAACACTCTGCCCTGTTGCCAGCACTTCTACTGGGGACTCCGCATCCTCCGCTCCGGCTAACCGTTGGGGCAGGAGGCTGGCTTCCTCCACTCCCAAACTGTGTAGCTGCCATTGGGGAGGTGAGCCAGCTGCTTCCTTTTCCATTCCCTCATCTGGTTGCTTGGACGACATGTCTATGGTACTGTCTCCCAGGTGCACTGATCTTTGCTGGGGAGGGAAGGCCGCTTCCTCCACCCTGACCAACTGTTGGGGAGGGACAACACACACCTCCTCTCCCTTCTCCCCCTGTATCTGCTGCTGGGAAGTGATTGCCACCTTCTCACCCTGGGCCTCCGAAACTGCCACAGGTGTGGGGCAGAGGTCTTGGACCCTCTGTCCGGTTGCCAGATCTTCAGCTGGAGAAGTTTGTTGTAACTCCACAGATACTGTTGTTGGTGCTGGGCAGAGCACAGTGAAGTTTGGCCCCAATAGCAGCTCTTCTGCTGGAGGCTCATCAGGTTGTTCTTCCTCAGCAGAAAAGTCTATTAAATCCCCTATCTCTATAACTGGTGTCTGTGGATAGAGGTTCACCATCTCCTGTCCATGGAACTCAGAAGATGCCATCAGTGCTGAGCAGAGCGCAATGAAGTTTGGCCCTAATCCCAACTCTTCTGCTGGGGGCTCACCCGATGGTTCTTCCTCAGCAGAAAAGTCTATCAAATCCCCTGTCTCTGCAACTGGTGTCTGGGGATGGAGGTTCACCATCTCCTGTCCATGGAATCCAGAAGATGCTATCAGTGCTGGGCAGAGGTTAGCAGAGCTCTGCCCGGTTGTCAGCACTTCAGGTTTGGGGATGGCAATCTCCAGATTTTCCGCTGCAGATTCTCTGGCATGCTGCTGGACAGGCACATTCCTCCATCCAAGATCATCCCATGCAGAAACAGGATCATCAAGGTCAGTCAGCACTTGCTGCATCCGCCATAAGACCTCCGCCTCCCTAGCTGTGGGGGCAGGTTGGCAAAGCACACTATTGCTCTGCCACATTGCCGACTTTTCAGCCAGGATTTCCGGGTTGTCAGCTGGTATTTCCTGATAGTCCCAGGCAAAGGGAGCCCAGCCCTGGCACTGAGCAATGTCTAGCAGCCGTCTGTAGGCGATCTCTAGCTCCCATTCCTGAATGGCCAGAAACTCCAAATCTTCCTGTGCCCAGTGCACTTCCGAAATGTTCAGTAGCCCTTCTCTGAAATCCATGATTTCGTCCACCCGCCACTCCAAATCACTCCCAAAGTTAGGGTCCCCTGTCAGCTTCACATACAACAGTCCCAAGCCGCCGTAGCTTAAGCCTTCCATTGGGCTGTCATCCGCTATCCAGGGACATGCTTGGGATACATGCCACCGGAGGGCTCTGTAGCTCTCATCCAGCTTTATCTCTGCCCAGACCAGCCTGCTTAATTCAGCTGTCTGCTTCTTGTGTGGTTTTTCTCCCAAAAACCGCACCCGCAGTCCGTACTGCGACCAGTACCTTTCCTCGATGGAGGGGAGAACTTTTCCCTGGTGTCGCTGCTCACAGGCTAGCGCTTCCTTCCAGAGATTGCAGCGAATAGAATCACACCATCCCAGCAGGACCTGCTCCGATACTGGTCCTCTGTGCTGTATCTGCATCTCTCGCAACCTCCTTCTGAATTCCTCATCCATGGCGGCTGGTATCTGTACCTCTCCTCTCCTGCTATCTGGACCTTGGATCCAGATGGAAGTTTGGATGTCTCAGACTGCAGAAAGCTTTCCCGCTGCTTGCCACCAATGTCATGGAACGTCCCACACTCCGCTTGAGTGCTTCGGTCATATACCACTTCCTCCCAGTCTGTATACAGATATCAGATATTCCAACCTCTCTGAGCACAAAACAAGGCGAAACTTGCTTGTTGCTACCATGAACTGTTTAATTTAGAATCAAAATTACAAGACTTTATATGCCGTTGGAACCTCCTCTAACAATACAACTGTAACATAATTAACATAATTAACATGAGCTAATTAACTAAAAAATTTACTCAGACCAGATGACAGACTTGTGGGCACTGAGCTTCACACAGTAGTATAAACACAATAGCTGGAGCTAATTACAATTAACAATACAAACAACAATCTTCCCCCTCCTCAGCCTATTCATCAACAGTTCGGCTCCTAGCCAGTCCTGGAGGCTAATGTGATCAGCTCACTCAATTAACAGGTTGAGTTCAGAATCAACCAAACCAATAATAGTCTCTACATACATCCTGGCAGATATTGTGGACAAATATTACTGTCCCACTTTAAGTAGTCAAAGATATATTTTCTCACTCACCCTGTGCCAGGATGGCACAGGGTGACTTAGACATAAGATGTATTCTGAGTTCCACGGGCCCTCCCGTCACAATGCCTATGATATTAACTTTGTGGTTATGAATGGCTGCATGTTTTTTTCATGTCGTTTGCTCCTTCAGTAATTTTCTTTTGGAAGGTCTGAATTGGCTCTTGAAATTTGTGTACACGCTATATGAAAATCTTATGATCGTTCTGAATATGGAATTTTCCTCTTCAAATATCATACAATGTGTAGGCCCCATTAGTGATGGCCAAATTTGTTACAGGGTAGACATACCATGTCATAGATATGGTCATACACAGTTACTATAGGACCAAATTTGGCAAATTTCGGCCGAATGTTACATTTCCAAATCCATCAGTAAAAAATGTGTTCCCTTTTGGCCATGGGGAGAGGAGGGGGGGGTGACAATTTTACCCGACAGGGCTTCCTCAGCTTTGTATAATCATCGAAAAACATTCTATTTTTTGGGAACATATCTGCTTATGTCAAGAAACAGTTATGATATACAAATTAAAGTTATTCAACTTGAAATATTCTTCCACTAATCTATTTGTACAGGAAAATTAATGTAATGATTTGGCATGGGTTAGGGTTACTATTACTGCACTTTGAATGCTCATATTAGCTCTTGCACTAATTTTCCTAATAGAACTGCCACCTTTTTTTTCATAGATTACATTACTTGATGAGGAGCAGACGAGGTGCCTTTAAATGCAGTGGAATGGATCTACTGTCCATAAATAGGAATCTATTGTACAGTACATATCCAGTCCAATCGTATTACCAGTATTTAACTCATTGGATCTTTTTAAATGGCATTGTATATGTTTGGTGTACTCATTTTAATGCTCCTGGCTCCCCCCCCAACCCTATTCCGGCAGTGGATGGTGGGCATAAGTGAAGGCATAACATACTTGTAATGACTAAACTCAACGTAATTGTTATGTATGTGTGTCTTAAGGTATAAAAAAGATAGTATCTTTGATCAAGCGAGTTTCATGTTAGTAAAAGTAATACAATTTTTATGCAACACATGAAGTTGCTGTCATAATTTCCAGTAGAGGAATTTAGTGGTATTTCATAATTAGCATCAAGGTGTTTGGGGTCCAGCACATGTTGAACTTAACTATAATTTCATCTTACATATGGGCCCATAATGGAGACATTCATGTTGTGACAGCTTATTTTCATCTGATAAAATCACAAATATTTAAACAGCCTATAAACAAGTAGTACCTAATTAATTTTTGGATATTTTAATCGAATTTGATTTGAATACGGATGGGAATTTTAAATGTAATTGAAAACAAAAAATGAAATGAAAACGAAACAAATTAAGAAAACAAATCATTTCAACATAATAAGCTGGAAGGCTGGCCGTAGGCCAGCCTGAATTTGTAGGAGGGCTATATATCCCTCCTCCATCATATCCTTCGTCGGCTCATTTCCGGCACACGTCACTTTCACGTCCTTGCTGAGCGACGGTCGGCTGCAACAGTGGTGGCGGTTCCTCTCTCGGTGCTCATGCTGGGTACCACCGCGGAGACCGCCCGCCCACCCACCCACCTTCTTATCACCCCAGGGTATATCCGGCGTAACGAGGGGGCCGCCCGCCCGCTTCTCCCGGTGTTTCACACCGGGGGGTGATCGGCCGCCCGCCAGCTCCTCTCTCCCTGTGCAGGTCAGGCTTCATGAGGGGGCTGCCCGTCTGCTTCTCCTGGTGTTTCACGCTGGGGGGGTGATCAGCCACCTGCCAGCTCCTCTCTCCCTGTGCAGGTCTGGCTTCACGAGGGGGCCATCCGCCTGCTTCTTCCAGTGCTCACTCACACTGGGGGGATGACCGGCCGCCCGCCCGCTTCTCCTGGTGCCATGGAGCACCGTCTGCCCGCGTTCACATGCTCTATCTGGCATCTTCAAGTGGGCGCCCGCCTGCTTTCCCCGGTGCTCATGCTGGGGGGAGGGAGGCGTCCATCCTCCCTCTTCTCTCTAGTCATGCCAGAATCAGGTGGGTGTGTATCGTCCGTCCATCCACTTCTCCCAGGGTTTGCCATTGTTTGCCATGGTCAGTTTCACCGGGGGGGCCTGTGTTCTCTGGCTCTCAGATGGGGGTGGAGCTTTGCCCCTCCAGCCGACTGCATTCCAGCTCCTCCTAGTTTGCCCCTCCAGTCCTCTGCACTGCAGCTCCTCTTGCTCTCCCTCAGAAATCTAGTCGCTCTTCTGCCACCCCTGCCCCCATGTGCACCCCCCCTTTCAGGCTACAGATGGGGGGACACTGAGGGCAGTACCAGGTAAGGGGCTGGCTGGTTGGTGGGTTAGCTCCACTGCCATGGTCGCTTCATAGTATTCCTTGCATGTGTTCCTGTCTTAGCGTGTTCCTGTCTTAGCATGTTCCTGTCTTAGCGGTTTTGTCAGCAGGTTTGCCTTAGCAGGTGGTCATAACAGTCAGCTGTTCTATCGCACAGTTCCGCCTCAGCAGATCCTGTCACAGAATTTTTCAGTCATAGCGTTTTCAGTCAGCTTTCAGTCATAGCGGTTTCCGTAGCATTTTCAGTCATAGCGGTTCAGTCACAGTATTTTCAGTCATAGCATTTTTAGCCACAGCATTTTCAGTCATAGCGGTTCTGTTACAGCGTGTTCAGTTTCAGCGTTTCAAGTCATAGCTGTTCTGTCTAGCGTTTCAGTCACACCGTTTTCAGTGATAGTGTTTTTGGTTTAGCGTTTCAGTCACAGCATTTCAGTCTTAGCGGTTTCAGGCATAGGGGGTTCAGTCGTAGCATTTCAGTCACAACGTTTACAGTCACAGCGGGTGCTGTCATGTGTTCAGTCATAGTTTCCTGTCATAGCGTGTTCTGTCATAGCGGGGCTGGCATAGTGTCACTGTCATAGTGAGTGCTGTCACACATGTTCAGTCATGACGTTCCAGTCTAGCGGGTTCAGTCTAGCGCAGGGATCCTCAAACTACGGCCCTCCAGCTGTTACGGAACTACACATCCCATGAGGCATTGTAAAACTCTGACATTCACAGACATGGCTAGGCATGATGGGAATTGTAGTTCTTGAACAACTGGAGGGCCGTAGTTTGAAGACCCTTGGTCTAGCGGGTGCGTCCTAGCGTGGTCGGTCAGCGCATCCAGCCTCAGCGTTTTGGTCATAACGTGTCCAGTCATAGCGTTCCTGTCCAGCAGGTTCTGTCTGAGGGGGCTGTCATAGCGTGTCACAGTCACAGCGGGTACTGTCATTCGGGTGCTGGCAGTAGGCGCTGTCATTAGGCGTTCAGTCATAGTGTTCCTGTAACTGCATGTTCAGTCATAACCATTGCTGTCACAAGCGTGTTCCAGTTGCAGAGGGTTCCAGATGCAGTGGATCAGTCACAGTGGTTTGGTCATGGCATTTTCCTGTCATAGCAGATCGGTTACAACAGTTCTTGTCAGCGTAGTCTGCGGTCCTGTCATAGCGTTTCTGTCACATTGGGTTCATCATAGCGTTTCTGTCATAGCGTTTTCTGTCATAGCGTTTTCTGTCATAGCACTTCTGTCATAGCGTTTCTGTCATAGCGGTTATGTCCAGCATGTTTTTCCTGTCGTAGTTTTTCACTCGTAGGTGTTCGTTCGTAGCATTTCTGTCATGGCATTTCTGTCGTACCATTAGCAGTAGTGCTCTGAGTGCACTACTGTATGACAGACGTTAATTCTAGATCTGCTCGGTGCTCTTGCTGGATTTTTCAATCTGTCAGCAGCTTTTCGGTCGTAGCATTTCTGTCATGGCATTTTCATTCGTAGCATTTCATTCGTAGCATTTTCCTGTCTTAGCTTTTCCCTGTTGTAGCATTTTGTTCGTAGCATTTCGTTCGTAGCATCTCTGTCAGCTAGTGCGCACATCCAGGGTCTGTCACGTCTACGGATCCATACAGGCTGAGGTTTCGGTTTTAATTGATTAATAGAAAACAAAATATGTGGCGCTAACTAAGCCTAAGTGTAATAACTGATGAACAGGCAATAAAATCATGTGCAATAATAAATACAAGTGCAAAATAGCAAATAATTCATAGATATTAAAGCCCAAAAAATAACAGTCATAAAGTGCAATAAGGAATGAGGTAGATAGCTGTTTTGTTTTCTATTTGTCTTTAGTTATCTGAGTACACTGTTTTATGTTGGCGTCTCCTTTCCAGCCTATTGGTCATTGTGGTTTTGCGCATTAGTTTATTTTTAGGTTTGTTTTTAATTGATTGTTGTCCCACAATCTTCTCGCCTGTATACCATACATGCACGTTCACTATTACACCTTTACTACTACCCACTACGGTCTGTGGGTTCCTCAGCCCTGAGTGTTGCTTTTTTAATTACCTGTTTTGGCGCTGCAGGTTGCTCGGGCTTGCTTACTGCATAAACTAGGGTGGTGTTGTCATCAGGTTCACATTCACCCGCTGTTGGCTTGTCCTTTCTGCACCTACATCCTCATACTTGTCAGGTACGAAGGGGTGTTGTTTTTCATGAGTTGGTTGTCTGTTCTCATTTCTCTAGTTTGTGTTTCCATAGATCGGGGCATGTCGTGCATTTCGGAAGCAGCCAATTCACATTCATCTCTCCACCGCCACATGGGGGTTCAGTGCATGGTAGAACCCCATCAAGGGGTGGGACCATACCAAACTCATAGCTGAGTTTTATCGCTGGTGTACCCCTTTCCCGACCTCAGCTGGGGGGGGGGCAGTACTTTTTAGGTTGTTATTCCCAACTCCGTCCCAACCTCTTCCATCCACCAGCGCAGAACATGTTTCTATGCATGATTCTTCAACCCAGATTCATGCGGTACTTAATGCGCTCTTACATCCATGCTACAATTGTTAGATAGGATAGAGAGGATCATAGCCCACTCGGCTAGAGCGGCGGTGTCAGCTGCGACCCCGGTTCCTGCTCTTCTCAGTGCGCCTGCAGGTGATGTTGGAATTTCTTACAGTGGTATGTAGAACTGGGGGCAAGCTTGGTCACAGGTGATCTATCTGGCCAATGGTTCTTTATACAGAGTATTCCGAGGACTTCTACCAAGGGTGGGAAGGTTTCATAGGTTCATGTCTCCGTCTTTCGCTGCATATTGCCTGTGCAATTTGGCCTCATCTGCCAACACTATCAAGTATCTATCGGGTGACCAGCATTTCAGGCCCCTACAAACTCCTGTCAGTCTGTCCATTTTTTGCATCTCTCCCTCTCTAAGCCATCATAAGGGTATTCAGAGAAGTCAGGGATGTTCTCTTTGGCACGGCTACCATTTACTGGTCAGGTTTTCATGGTGTTTTAGACTTCCTGTCTCCTACCCTTGGCGCAGTTCCCAGTTAGTGCTGTAGGCAGTTCTCTTTTACTACGCTTACAACTTCCCCATCATTAGAATAGATGGATAAGCCAGGGGTTGGGGGTTATATTACTGTACCACAGTAACGGTGTCGGATTAAAGTATTTGTCCTTCTCTGCAATATTCCCCGGGTCTGCTCTTTCTCCCTCTCCCCATGCACCTTCTCACTACAAACAGTTAGTTTTCATGTCCAGGTTTACTTGTCAAACTAAGCTCGAATCCTAAACCCCTTTTCTGGATATGCGTCTGGATCGGAGGCAACTTTCGTATGTCCTGAACAGGGGGTCCCTTCTTTATCATCAGGTACATGGGGCACTGGAGATCCTCTGTTTTAGCAGCTACATACGTAAATCCATTTTCTGTAGTCATCCGTGCATTCGCTATTTTCTGGACTGATGGTTGTTGCTGGCCCTTCATCGAAGCTTTCACATCACACCTACTTTGTGTCTCTTTTTGCCCTCTTTTAGGCATACTGACCAGCTTGCCAAGGCATACCTCAGGTCTTGGTAGTTAGGGTTATCGCATTTCCAAGTGAAGACTTTGACTACTTTGACAGTCGGACATTGATCGGACATTCCAACAACAAAATCCATGGATTTTTTCCGACGGATGTTGGCTCAAACTTGTTTTGCATACACACGGTCGCACAAAGTTGTCTGAATTTCCAAACGCCAAGAACGTGGTGACGTACACCATGTACGACGAGTCTATAAAAGGGCAGTTCAGTACCAAGCGTGGCACCCTTTTGGCTCCTTTTGCTAATCTCGTGTTAGTAAAAGTTTGGTGAGAGACGATTTGTGGTTTTTCAGACTCGTGGTTTTCAGATCGTATTTCTGCTGTTCAGTTTGTGCTTGTGGGTTTGTATCTGGTCTTCAGTGTGTGCAGCGAGTACCATTGAATTGTCATTTTGTTCTTGTCCGTTAGTTACTGATTTTCAGGTCGCTCTTCACAGGCCTTGCTGTTCTTCAGTGCGTTCTGTTACTTCGTTCTGACCAGCCGACCGTTTTCTAGCCATGTTGCGTGTACATACTCATCGTTCTGCTGTGCGGAGGCTTGGTGTTGGGGTCCTTACTTTGACACAAGCTCAGTCCATGAACAGGGCGAGGAGGAGTTCATTGACCAAGAATTGGTTGCTCCAGCGTGACCAGTTCTGTCACATGCCTTTGCCCTGTGAGAATAATCCTGATGATTTCCGGAACTTTCTCCGGATGACAGACCCCGTATTTCACCGTTTGTTGGCTTTGCTGATCCCTTATATCAGCAGGCAGGATACCTGCATGAGGCAAGCCATCACTCCGGAGCAGAGGATAGTTGCCACCCTGTGGTACTTGGTGACGGGGAGAAGCATATTTGCCTTCACCTCCCCAGCATGCTCTCCTGGGACTATATCCACCTCGTGTAGTCACTTAACAATGTATTTTGTCAGCTCCATAGTAGTGCTTTACCCTAAATACCCCCTAAAATGTGTAAAAATGTGATTTGTGCTTGAAATTCTGGCAGAGTGTCAGAGGCTTTTTTTTGGGTCCCAAAATCATTTGGAACCCTCCCTCCCCCCAACTGCTAACTCAGCTGATACCAATCCTCTATCTATCCTCAATCCTCTATCTGCTGACTTTGCCAAACCCATACACACTATATACCCACCTCTTTTGTGGTCATATTTATGGATGAATTTCCCCAAAGCATGTAGTGCAAGGGCCTGCCTGAATACTTTCAAATGGTACTGTTTAAAGTTTTTGTATACAATTACTATCTTGATAAGTAATTGCAGAATGGAAAAATGTGCTAAAATGTGTACAGTGTGTATTTATATCTTTGTATTATGACACTTCTTACCTGTCCAGGGGGCTGTCAATAGTGTAAGTAAGGAGGGGCTGGCCAAAGTAATACACATTATTTAGGCATTCATCTCTCAATGAAGTGGAAAGGGTTACCTGTCCAAAACATCTCCCCCCTCATAAAATTTATAAAATGGCCCATGAGAGGGGGGAGGAATCTGATAGGTGGACCTTATACCTTTGTCTTTAAATCCTCCCTAAAATAAATGTTATACTGATGTTGGCCAAAAATGTTTGTGTCTAATTTGCTTTCCATGTTTATGTGCAAAATGATTAATTTATTTTTCTTGTTTGACTCCACAGTTTCCTTCCAACCCACAGGAATGGCAGACTGTGGTATCTCACTTTGCCCAGCGGTGGGACTTTCCTAACTGCGTAGGGGCAATTGATGGGAAACATGTCCACATTGTCCCACCACCCAACTCGGGGTCATACTATTACAACTACAAGGGGTTCAATAGTATTGTGATGTTGGCGGTGGTGTCAGCTACTTACGAGTTCCTGTATGTGGACGTGGGGAAGAATGGCCGGATGTCAGATAGTGGAGTCATCGCCCACACAGAGTTCCACAGGCATCTCTAGAATGGCAACTTGGACTTGCCACCTCCAGAAGACAATGCATAAGGACTCCCATATATCTTTGTTGCGGATGAAGCGTTTGCGCTGGGGGACCATCTTATGCGGCCATTCCCTATGAGGACCCTCACCCCGGACCAGAGGGTTTTTAATTGCACCGCGTGATGCTGGGGGGAGTTATCTGATTGGGGCGGGGACTGGCCGTATATAGGGTTCTCATTCAGGCTTAGCCTGCTTCCAGGTAGCATGTAGATCACCGGGTCAGTCCTGGTTGGCCACTTCTCACCATCCTTAGGTAAGGGGGGTTTTACAGGGATATTTCTGTACTTTTTGTTTCAAGCAGGGGCCCCAGTCATATTTTGGTTGCTATACCTTATACATTTTACTTTTATAACTTTAGGACCCTATTCCCACCAATTACCAGTGTGAACCACTACTCTCTGGGGACCCTTGTGTTATGTCTGAGTCTCTCCCGGCCCCTCTCTTTGAGCTCCTCCCTCAGCTCCCGGGCCCGGGCTATTTGGCTGCCGGCAGTCGTGGACCCCTTTGGATTCACTATCGCGTGGCATGTGAGTACCCATAGGAGACTAGGGGTTCTGTTTTCCCCCCTTTTTTATTCATTTTTTATTCATTTTACTTTCTTTTGCTTTTTCTTTTTCTTTTTCATACAGTTTTTATCACACTGTTCTTTTCCTTTGTAGACCCTGGTGCTATATCGCCCCTGAAGAGTGTTCAATACACGAAACGCGTCAGGCTTACGACATGCACCAGACAATCATATACCTACAAGTTTTTTATTACCTTAATATTCTATGTTACTCTAGTGAATATTTTTTCCAGATTAGGATTATTTTCCCTGCATCCATTTGGGGGCTGTTTATTATGTCTGCCATGTATCAGTTAGGATGTGACTGCTATATGACCTGTTATTACAATTTACACTTAAACTCCAATTGTGGCATTGCACTACTATGTATCAATAAAGTGTTTTATGCAATTTTTGACTGTCCCCCTGGCCTTCCTTGTTCACCTCATCTAAAGTCCCAACCCTCCTGTTTTATGTACTGACGTATAGGGATGGAGACCTAGTGTCTCATTTAAAGTCCCATTCTTCTATTTAACCTGATCTAGGGATGGAGGTGTACTCTGAAGCCTATGGGAAGTCTGGTTTAGTGAGACCTACCCCATCCTATGCTTAACTGTTTGTCCATTGTGATTATTTTCTGTCCCCCACATGCTGTCCTTGATGCATTCGTATCTATGTACTTTTTATGCTTGAGTTGATTTTGTCACTTGGTATATTTTTGTATTATGTGTGTGTATTTTGTAATAAAATTTTCTTTTTTCATACATACTATGAACGTTTTTTGGTAATGCCTTAAAAATCCCACCTCTGGGGAACCCATTGTTCGTTTTTCTATATTTTGGGATGTGGCATACCTTTTCTGTTCGCTACTCCGGGTCAGACCCCTTTTTTCTGAAGCCTATGGGAAGTCATGTAATCATATATGTTTTGACATTACAATTCTTTTTTGGACCACTGTGTATTATTGCGTCATCACATTATTTTATCATATGGTTTATCCTTGAAGACTGTTCCTTTGTCCTCATTTGCCCCCCTCATTTAAAGTCCCCACTCTCCTGTTTGATGTATGTACAGGGATGGAGACCCAGTGTCTCATTTAAAGTCCCACTTCGTCTTATTACTTGATATGGGGATGGAGGTTGGCTTGAGGACATTCGGAAGTTTCACTATCTTGGAAACCACTTCAACAGGGCATGTGCCCTGAATCATTTGTCTCCCTGTGTTTTTTAGGGGTTTGTTTAGCAGTATACAAGATGTTGTGTCCCATTTTTTCATCTACCTCTTTTGCTTTTGTTTTCCCTTTGTTTTGTTTTTGTTTTGTTTCCTTCCTATGTTCCCCTCTCTCCATTTGGGTGCAACCACGTGGTGTGTCTCTGGGGGGTCGGCCTCTGTTTGGTGGCCTTTTGTTCTGTGTCCGGGAGCTGCGAGGCACGGCTGGGATCCCTCCCCCCCTCGTCCTCCTTGACGGGTGGTTGGGGCGGGCTTCCCGCAGTGCGTCGGCATCACGCCTCCTTGTCACGCACGTGACCTCTGCGTGAGTGTCACGGCTTTTGACGCTGTGCTTTCCTTCTCGTGCAGACACGTGGATGGCGGCCTCCCCAGCAGCTGTGGGCGGCGGTTGCCACTGCGCTGGAGGAGTCCTCCGTCCGCATGTGTGCCTGCACCGCGTGATGCTGGGGGGAGTTATCTGATTGGGGCGGGGACTGGCCGTATATAGGGTTCTCATTCAGGCTTAGCCTGCTTCCAGGCAGCATGTAGATCACCGGGTCAGTCCTGGTTGGCCACTTCTCACCATCCTTAGGTAAGGGGGGGTTTTACAGGGATATTTCTGTACTTTTTGTTTCAAGCAGGGGCCCCAGTCATATTTTGGGGCTATACCTTATACATTTTACTTTTATTACTTTAGGACCCTATCCCCACCAATTACCAGTGTGAACCACTACTCTCTGGGGACCCTTGTGTTATGTCTAAGTCTCTCCCGGCCCCTCTCTTTGAGCTCCTCCCTCAGCTCCCGGGCCCGGGCTATTTGGCTGCCGGCAGTCGTGGACCCCTTTGGATTCACTATCGCGTGGCATGTGAGTACCCATAGGAGACTAGGGGTTCTGTTTTCCACCCTTTTTTATTCATTTTACTTTCTTTTGCTTTTTCTTTTTCTTTTTCATACAGTTTTTATCACACTGTTCTTTTCCTTTGTAGACCCTGGTGCTATATCGCCCCTGAAGAGTGTTCAATACACAAAATGCGTCGGCTTATGACATGCACCAGACAATCATATACCTACAAGTTTTTTATTACCTTAATATTCTATGTTACTCTAGTGAATATTTTTTCCAGATTAGGATTATTTTCCCTGCATCCATTTGGGGGCTGTTTATTATGTCTGCCATGTATCAGTTAGGATGTGACTGCTATATGACCTGTTATTACAATTTACACTTAAACTCCAATTGTGGCATTGCACTACTATGTATCAATAAAGTGTTTTATGCAATTTTTGACTGTCCCCCTGGCCTTCCTTGTTCACCTCATCTAAAGTCCCAACCCTCCTGTTTTATGTACTGACGTATAGGGATGGAGACCTAGTGTCTCATTTAAAGTCCCATTCTTCTATTTAACCTGATCTAGGGATGGAGGTGTACTCTGAAGCCTATGGGAAGTCATGTAATCATATATGTTTTGACATTACAATTCTTATTGGGACCACTGTGTATTATTGCGTCATCACATTATTTTATCATATGGTTTATCCTTGAAGACCGTTCCTTTGTCCTCATTTGCCCCCCTCATTTAAAGTCCCCACTCTCCTGTTTGATGTATGTACAGGGATGGAGACCCAGTGTCTCATTTAAAGTCCCACTTCGTCTTATTACTCGATATGGGGATGGAGGTTGGCTTGAGGACATTCGGAAGTTTCACTATCTTGGAAACCACTTCAACAGGGCATGTGCCCTGAATCATTTGTCTCCCTGTGTTTTTTAGGGGTTTGTTTAGCAGTATACAAGATGTTGTGTCCCATTTTTTCATCTACCTCTTTTGCTTTTGTTTTCCCTTTGTTTTGTTTTTGTTTTGTTTCCTTCCTATTTTCCCCTCTCTCCATTTGGGTGCAACCACGTGGTGTGTCTCTGGGGGGTCGGCCTCTGTTTGGCGGCCTTTTGTTCTGTGTCCGGGAGCTGCGAGGCAAGGCTGGGATCCCTCCCCCTCCCCTCCTCGTCCTCCTTGACGGGTGGTTGGGGCGGGCTTCCCGCAGTGCGTCGGCATCACGCCTCCTTGTCACGCACGTGACCTCTGCGTGAGTGTCACGGCTTTTGACGCTGTGCTTTCCTTCTCGTGCAGACACGTGGATGGCGGCCTCCCCAGCAGCTGTGGGCGGCGGTTGCCACTGCGCTGGAGGAGTCCTCCGTCCGCATGTGTGCCTGCACCGCGTGATGCTGGGGGGAGTTATCTGATTGGGGCGGGGACTGGCCGTATATAGGGTTCTCATTCAGGCTTAGCCTGCTTCCAGGCAGCATGTAGATCACCGGGTCAGTCCTGGTTGGCCACTTCTCACCATCCTTAGGTAAGGGGGGTTTTACAGGGATATTTCTGTACTTTTTGTTTAAAGCAGGGGCCCCAGTCATATTTTGGGGCTATACCTTATACATTTTACTTTTATTACTTTAGGACCCTATCCCCACCAATTACCAGTGTGAACCACTACTCTCTGGGGACCCTTGTGTTATGTCTGAGTCTCTCCCGGCCCCTCTCTTTGAGCTCCTCCCTCAGCTCCCGGGCCCGGGCTATTTGGCTGCCGGCAGTCGTGGACCCCTTTGGATTCACTATCGCGTGGCATGTGAGTACCCATAGGAGACTAGGGGTTCTGTTTTCCCCCCTTTTTTATTCATTTTTTATTCATTTTACTTTCTTTTGCTTTTTCTTTTTCATACAGTTTTTATCACACTGTTCTTTTCCTTTGTAGACCCTGGTGCTATATCGCCCCTGAAGAGTGTTCAATACACGAAACGCGTCGGGCTTATGACATGCACCAGACAATCATATACCTACAAGTTTTTTATTACCTTAATATTCTATGTTACTCTAGTGAATATTTTTTCCAGATTAGGATTATTTTCCCTGCATCCATTTGGGGGCTGTTTATTATGTCTGCCATGTATCAGTTAGGATGTGACTGCTATATGACCTGTTATTACAATTTACACTTAAACTCCAATTGTGGCATTGCACTACTATGTATCAATAAAGTGTTTTATGCAATTTTTGACTGTCCCCCTGGCCTTCCTTGTTCACCTCATCTAAAGTCCCAACCCTCCTGTTTTATGTACTGACGTATAGGGATGGAGACCTAGTGTCTCATTTAAAGTCCCATTCTTCTATTTAACATGTTGACACACTGTGTGCATCTTCAAAATTTGGCTTTTCGAGAATATGTCAAAAAATGTGCAAAAAATTTTCAGGAAAAAAAAGCATAAATAATTTGGGATTTCGAGGGGTTTTAAACTCTCCCTAAAACATCAATGATGTTTTTCATTTCGTTTGGAAAATCATTGATGTTTTGCTTGATGTTTTCCAAGTCCCTATTACACCCCATTATCTCCCCGATCAGGATCTGGGCACTTTCACTGGTGAAATGACCTTCATCCACAACATCACGATCACCTAAAAAGATATAAAAAAAAAACACACCATGTATTATAAATATGCCGGCATCCATCTCTTACCTGAGCCTGTGGTCGCAGACACTCACCTGTTGTGGTGACAAGTTCTATAACGTCTCCCTCCTCCTCCTCTGGTTGTGTTTGTGGTATTTACCCTTCTTCCTGAGGTGGGGGGTCTGTTGTCTCCTCTGATGAGTGGTGTCCTCCGAGTCTTTTCTCCCCTATGTAAAAAAAAGTAGGTATACTTAGCACACAGATATTTGATGGCAGAAATAGGAATACGAAACATTGCTTGGAAGTGGGGTACAATTGTCTGTTTTGGCAGAGTTCCAAGATGAAGAAATATTTTTTCACTTTGTCAAGCTTGAATACTTACCTGTTTTGTACAAGCTTCAAAGATGGAGACACCCCTATAGTATACACTGGAGCACCTGTGTGGGCCCCCTAAAAAAAAAAGGGTGTTCTTGTGTCCCACACTAGTGTTCCAGCGTCCAGATGTGTAAACAGCTGCTGAGTGTCCTCTCCTTACACAGAATCTAGTTTACATTTCATTCTAGTTACAAACCCATCTAGACACCAAAATTATTTTAAGAGAAGTAGGCCAGAAAAAATTTATTGAACTGCATCTGGACAAAACATGGTGTTTTATTGGCCGAACGAACAATGTTTCCTACAAACGAATAATGTGTCCATGAACATGAAAGTTGCCATTTTAAACTGTACAATAGTAAAGAAAAGCACATGGAGCAGCACAAACGTAATAAAAAGAAATAATAGGAACACAGGACAACTACTTACTTTTTTGCAGCACTCTCCTGATCCTTCTATACTGATCGTGCTCCCTTAATTTGAGGTCCGACCACCATTTCCTGAGTTGATCCTTGGATCATCGTACCCCAAAATTTCGGTGCAGACTCTTCACAACTTTCGCCATGATCTTGGCCTTTCTGACATTGGGGTTGGGGTAAGGTCCATACTTCCCGTCATAGTCGGTCTTTTTCAAGATGTCCACCATCTCTATCATCTCCACAAAGGACACATTTGAGGCCTTAAATTGTCTCCTCCGGGATCGGGACGTTTCTGGTTCCGGCCCTTCCTCCTGCTCGTTGCTGTAATTATCATGTACCTGGTGTGTCTCCGCCATGTGCTCTTCCCCACTGCGCCGAACGAGAAGGGGCGGAGAATAGACTAGAAAGAATGTTAGGGGCGGGCGGAGTTTCATGCATGCACAGTGTATATAAAACATAACACGCGTGCGTAGTACGTATGTTCTGTGAGTGGAGGAAGGAGTATCGGAAGCACCGATCGTGATAACAAAAGTAATATTTAAACTTGGGCTATACTGCTTAGAGATTGAGGCCTATATTGGGACAAGATTAGGAGACTTTAGCCTGACATTAGGGTTTGTCTTGTGTTGTGTCTTGCAGAGAAAATGGATCTATTGAATGATCAGGACTTTATCCCCATATTCATTGATATGTTCAGGGAGCTGCCCTGTCTGTGGCAGGTAAACCACCCACATTATAAGAATCAAACAAAGAGGAAGGCAGCGCTGAATAAATTGCTGGAATTTGTGAAGCCAGTGATCCCCACGGCAGACATCACCTATTTCAAGATCCTAATTGGTGGCATGAGGAGCACATATCTAAGGGAGCGCAAGAAGGTCCAGGATTCCCTGAGATCAGGAGCTGCAGGTGCCATTTATGTCCCCAGGCTGTGGTACTACGACAGACTGCATTTTCTGGCAGGTCAGACTGAACCCAGGCCAGCACTGTCCAGTCTTCCTTCCACGCTTCCTTCCCCCCCAGCTGAGGCTTCTGACGTCCAACCTGGGCCTTCCAGGCAGCAACATGTGGAGGAGCCCAGCTTGAGCCAGGTATAGCATTCTTCTAAATATTTCTGTTGGTCAAATTAATGATGTTAAATCTATGTTAGTTTGGATTCCTAATTTCTGATTGTGATTGATGAACCAAAAACTAAAACGATGTCCCTTTTTCATACACAGGAAAGTCTCAGCCAGGAGGTGGCCGGGCCCAGTAGCCTGCCCAATACCCAGGTCCATCCCCTCCGCCTTCAACCAAAAAGTGGCAGGAAGAGGAGTAACCTGGAGGAGGCTGCAATTGGCCTATTTTGGAAGGCTACTGCGACCCTCAGAACACCCCACAGTGTTGAAGAGGACTTTGCAGACATAACAGCTTGCAAAATGATGGAAATGGAGGAGGGCCAACGCCTCTTATGTGAGTTTATCATTTTACAAGCACTAAATAAGGGGTTGAGGGGCCAACTCACAAGCCAAAGCCACATTTGTGAGCTCAACCATGGTCCTCCTCCTACAGGTCCTCCTCCTCCTCCTCCTCCTGCCACACCTCCAACACACGAGCCACAGCCGGGAAGGAAGCATCTAAGGAAGAGAGTGATGACCTGGGTTCAGTCTGGTCTGGCAAAAGATGCAGGCTCTTGTATGACCACAGCCTGGGGACATACATGTCATCTGCTGCTGTTCATGATCTCTTGGACTTCTGGACCAGATTGTACTCCCTTATATATGGACTCCTCAGGCCACCAATTTTGCAGTAAAATAACTGATGTGTGCCCTGGGGGCCAAAGGCTTTGCCGATTTCTGCTGTTTCTCCAGCGTTGCCTCCCTCTTTGTTTGGTTATGAACCCTTAATAAATTTTTGGTTTGATTTATTATACTCGCCTATGTGTGTTTTCCTTCAAAAAGTACAGTTTGTTTGTAAGGAGGCAGGTACATTTCAAAAATACAATGTGAAATTAACAAGAGACACCAACACCAACCAATCTCCTTGAGATTAAATAATACAAGATAATAATCGTGCTGTGGTAACTTGACACACAAAACACACCCAAAAATATTCTGGAGTAAAAAAAAAAAAGAAAACTAAAACACAAGATCAGGCTTTAAAAAAATTAAAAAAAAAAGTATTTACTCTAAAAACATCCAAAAAATATTATTTTTTCGGTTGATGTGACAAATAAAAATATTATATTGATGAACTCACGATAAATAATAAAGAAAGAAGTTTGTGAGAACTCTGTGAATATGAGCAGCAAAACTACTTAATTCTTCTAGCAATATAAAGAAGAAGAGAGTGCGCTGCATTAAACAATTTAAAACATTGCAGCCTGACGAAAGTGCTATATCCATTCCGAATGCTAATTTTACCAGACCGAGCAGTTCCGTCTCGGAATTTATTCTGAGCACGCGTGGCACTTTGTGCATCGGAATTGTCCACACACGGTCGGAATTGACGCGATCGGATTTTGTAGTCTGAAAATTTTATAGCCTGCTCTCAAACCTTGTGTGTCGGAAAATCCGATGGAAAAAGTATGATGGAGCCCACACACGATCGGAATTTCCGACAACAAGCTCCGATCGCACATTTTCCATTGGAAAATCCGACCGTGTGTACGGGGCATAAGTATAAACCAGGATCAAAACACTGGGGTTTATTTACTAAAACTGGAGAGCACAAGCTCTGTCAAAGCTTAATTGAACAAGCTGAAGTAAGAAGCCGATTGGCTATCATGCACAGCTGCACCAGATTTTGCACTCTTCAATTTTAGTAAATCAACCCCAATGAGTCTCATTCATCACAGTGTTGGATCTTCTGAACCAATTAGGAAAAAAATAAAAAACTAAATGACCAAAGCACACCAAGAAGAGTAAACTACAAAATGGTTTATTAGCTATACAAAGCTAGACACAAAAAAAGTGTATGCAACCACCCCTAAAAGATAGATATGGTGGGGATACCAGAAAAAGGAATCCCACCAAACTATCTATACCCTCCCTGTAAACAGTATACAATCCCACATGGATGAGCAAGGAAGCCCGCAAATGGCGGGGATGGCGGGCGGGGGGGGGGGTCCCTCCCTTCCCCACTATATAGCACTCCCCTATAGCACCTATAAGCTCTGAAGAAGTTCCATGAAGTAAGGGAACAAAACATGTAAGCTGCTCTATGCTGGGAGAGCACCCCTGCTATGCACCCCCCCCACCCCCCCCGCAGCCTACACTGACATATGGAAATCGGGGTACTGAACCGCTACCTGATCAATTTATTTGGATATGAATTTATCTAGCTTTTTTCAAACAAATCGCCATGGATTAAACCAGCAGCAGGTGTCACGGAATGGAATATAGCTTTGCTGACCAGCAAAGTAGCCCAGGTGAAGAGGTACCTATGCTTTGCTTTTAACATGGACATATTGGAACATTGTTTGGATATATATACCACACAGATCTGAACCAAGGTCGTTCATTGATCGACTACTTTGGAGGGACATCTATATTATCTAACATCAGTGAGTAACCTTGGCTCTTTTGTATATACCCTTTCTGCATTTTTGCTTGCTACAATATAAGGAGGACTTACAGCTATCAATTGGTTATTGAATTTGTGTCCTCATATAGCATTCATTCAGCCTTGAGGATACACCGTCTTATTGTAGACTCCTCGGCATATGGGTATAGTGCATATCTACCTACTCATATGTCCCCACCTGTGTGGTTACACATCGTTTTCATATCCAGTGGCAAATCAACTATGCTGGACATTTCACATACCTTTGCTTAATATTACACAGGAAGAGAACTTTGGATTGATCCACATCTCAGGATAAATGAACTCTTACTAGACAGAATCAGCTCCCCCTGTTCTCTCCTATATCACAGCATTTGATCTAATTTTTTGTCCTTACATTGTTTCTTTTTTCTTTTTTTGCCCACTTTGTTCCCATTTTTCTATAACCCATTTTTTCTTTTTTGACCGACTGACGGACTGCAGGTACCATGGCTAGCCACACAGCTATTCATGTTTGAACATTTACTGCATTAGCATTATCACGCTGTCCGCAAAGGAATTGCATGGTTCAGCCTGTTATTTCAGGTAGTAGGGGGTATTATAGGTGCTATATGTGGGATTGTATACTGTTTACAGGGAGGGTATAGATAGTTTGGTGGGATTCCTTTTTCTGGTATCCCCACCATATCTATCTTTTAGGGGTGGTTGCATACACTTTTTTTGTGTCTAGCTTTGTATAGCTAAACCATTTTGTTTACTCTTCTTGGTGTGCTTTGGTCATTTAGTTGTTTATTTTAATTTTTTTCTTAATATAGTATTTTGATCACACCCCCCTTAATACATTTGGTGAGTGCTACTAAGTGTTACCCTAACGGGATTCCCATTTTCATATCTTTTGGTCTTCTGAATCAGCCTTTCATCATGAGGATGCTACATGAGCAGGCAAATAAAATAGTCTGATGACATTTCATTCATATCAAAATCACTATGCATCTCTATGACAGCATAAATGATATTTCAGGGCCATTTAAAGTGAACCCAATCTGGTCTACAAGGTTTCTATAAGAACAATAGTGCTATAGTTCAGGCATCTTGTGGTGTCTGCAGAAACGTTGTTAGTTTGTTAGTCTGGGTCAAGTTACCAAGGTGATCTACAGGGACAAAGGAATTAATCTGAAGACTAGAACACAAGGTCTGTAGGGTCAATACATTTTAGTGAAGCCCTAGACTAATGCCCCGTACACACGGTCGGACTTTGTTCGTACATTCCGACAACAAAATCCATGGATTTTTTCCGACGGATGTTGGCTCAAACTTGTCTTGCATACACACGGTCACACAAAGTTGTCAGAAAATTCGATCATTCTGAACGCGGTGACGTAAAACACGTACGTTGGGACTATAAACGGGGCAGTGGCCAATAGCTTTCATCTCTTTATTTATTCTGAGCATGCGTGGCACTTTGTCCGTCGGATTTGTGTACACACGATCGGAATTTCCGACAATGGATTTTGTTGTCCGAAAATTTTATATCCTGCGCTCAAACTTTGTGTCAGAAAATCCGATGGAAAATGTGTGATGGAGCCCACACACGGTCGGAATTTCCGACAACAAGGTCCTATCACACATTTTCCGTCGGAAAATCCGACCGTGTGTACGGGGCATAAGAGTTTTTTGCCTTCTTCTTGAGCAGCTGTGGGTTTAGGGTTCTGAGGACCAGCTATGGGGTCTGAGAGTTGAATTTGGTTGAGATTGATGTACATGTTTTTCTTTCAACCTATATTTCTTTTTTTAACCATTCGTAATGGTGTTTATCTACAATTTGTTTAATTTAATAACCTGATCAGTGTACAAAAAATATAAAATAGCATATCCATTCCCTGTGACCCAAAAAGGTAAAATGATTGCAGTTACAGTTGCAAATATCCTTGTGATTCTTAACTAGATAGTAATCCCAATCCAAAAATAAATGCAGTTTTGATAATGCAAAACGTCAAGCAAAACAGAGCATAAGCTTCATCTGATTTGAATTTTAGTCAAAATAGTTTTGCAAGGATGTCAGGAGCCCATAAACTACCAGTTTGGAACACTCTAAATAAATGAAAAGTATCTGCATAATTTATATTTATATGCCTTATCTGAGAGCCAGAGTCACAGCTTTGTCCATGTTCTTCGGACTGAGATACAAAATAATTTTTTAACTATGCAGTCTGTTTTTCAGCTTATTAATATTATTTTTTCCTTTTTTTTTGCCATTCTTGGGATGACACTCAACAAATTCATTGTGCTGATGAATGGCAAGACCTGGATGAGGAATAAATGCCTTCCCACTGGGGATAAAATTATCACCATTCTGTGCCTGTCCAGGTTGAGCTACCAATGTCTGGTTGTTGTGCAACACACATTTTATTGTTTTTTTCCAGAAGTCTATTTAAGCTTCTTCAACAATTTATGTTCCCTGGCCATACTACTCTTGAACTATAACTCTATCTGGTTGGCCAATCTGCTCTGTGTGTTCTACTGTATAAAGATTTCCAACTACAAGAATGTTGTGTTCCTCTATCTCAAGGGAAGGATGTCGAGGTTGGTGCCATGGTGTCTTGGATTATGTGTGTTTTTTTCTTTCATAATCATGCTCCCTTTTGTTTGGCAAAACGTATTTTCCCAATATCAAGCTGATGTTTTTCAAAACATGACAAAGAAAATAACTGTAGGGCACTATTCATATTTGATAGGCTCCACACCACCTCTTGTTATATTCAGTATTGCATTCTTTCTGACGGTTCCATCACTTTGGAGACACATCAGAAACATGAGCGGTGTTGGGTCAGGTTTTAGAAATCCAGACATGAAGACCCATTACAATGCCATGAAAAGCATTGCTGCTTTTTTTCTGCTTCATATCTTGTTTATTTTTTCTGCTAATATTATTCGCTCTGGTGTACTAGAACATAAAAGCTCATATAAATTTATGATAATAACAGTCAGTTCACTCTATCCATGCCTGCATTCTGGTGTCATCATCTTCTACAACAGGAGACTCCGAGAAGGCTTTTTATTTCCAATAACCTATGTACTGAGCTATGTTCAGAAGAAAGCTATGACTGATCCCTGAGCTCTTGGTGAAAATAGAGAAATTAAAAGATTATGTACCAAAAAAATTACATACTGCAAAATTATAGAAATTAATATTTGAAAAAACATGTTTTTCTCTTTCAGTTGTATCTACAGATGTTAGATCCCTGCTGTTTTTGTGGCCTGCTGGGGAGATTTTATTTTATTTTCTGTCCTGGTGATAACGCTGTCACTGCAGCAGGAAATGAGAGAAAATTTGTGATCCTTATGTCAGGTGTTTCATGTATATGCAGTTAAAGTTTATCTTACGCTAACTGTTTTTCATTATGAAAAGAACAAGGAATAGCTAGAACTTTTTTTCCATGTGTCCCATTGGGGAAATTCAACTTCACTTCCTGTCCTGTAGATACAGCAGGAAGTGAGAGGTAAACTCTCCAAAATGAGAAAAGTCCCTCTGAAGCTGGCCGTTTATGGATCAAAATCCGGACAGTTCAGTAGGGACCCGCTGAAGTTCGATCCATGTATGGGCACCCTGGTTGTACACAAGTTGGTCCATTGATTGATTTGTGTACAACCAGCCTGTCAGGATTTTCCTGAATGATTAGTGCCGGAGGCTTTTAGCTGGCAACAGTAATCACTGTGTTCTACAGGCAGGGAAGGCTCCCAACCGGCAGAATGCAATTGTGGTGCAGGAGGGATTCTCCCATCAGGGTAATCAAGCAGTTTGCATAATGTATAGCTTGCTTTAGATTGAATTTGTTTGTTTTAAATTAGTTTTAAATTAGTTTGAATGTTGAATCATTAGATATACCTTTTCGTCCTGTTCTGGCGACACCTAAACAGTTTGGATTTTCCATCACTTTTAATCTAAGTGATATTGGTCGTAAGGGTAAATCCCCTTAACAGAGACACACACCAATAAAACTATGACTGGGGTTGTACCCCTTACAGACCTCTTTAACCACTTAAGGGCCAAGCCTCTTTTTGAGATGTATTGTTTACAAGTTAAAAACAGTTTTTTTTGCTAGAAAATTACTTAGAACCCCCAAACATTATACATTTTTTTTTCTAACACACTAGAGAATAAAATAGCGGTTGTTGCAATACTTTCTGTCACACCGTATTTGCGCAGCGGTCTTACAAGCGTACTTTTTTTGGAAAAAATAAACTTTTTGGAATTAAAAAATAAGACAACAGTAAAGTTAGCCCAATTTTTTTTTATATTGTGAAAGATAATGTTACGCCGAGTAAATTGATACCCAACATATCACGCTTCACGCCCGCTCGTGGAATGGCGACAAACTTTTACCCTTAAAAATCTCCATATGCGACATTTAAAAAATTCTACAGGTTGCATTTTTTGAGTTACAGAGGAGGTCTAGGGCTAGAATTATTGCTCTCGCTCTACCGATCGCGACAATACCTCACATGTGTGTTTTGAACACCGTTTTCATATGCAGGCGCTACTCACGTATGCGTTCGATTCTGCACGTGGGCTCGGCGGGACGCGGCGCGTTTAAAAATTTTTTGTTTTTTTATTATTTATTTTACCTTTTATTTTATTTTTTTACACTGTTTTTAGAAAAAAAATGTGTCGCTTTTATTCCTATTACAAGGAATGTAAACATCCCTTATAATAATTATAATATAATTATCTCCATGCCCAGCAAGGGTGAAGTTTCGATCGCCTCTGCCACTGCCGACTGACAGAGAAACACAACAATAGAAATCTGTAAGGAGTAAGGAAGAGTAAAGCCTCGTACACACAATCAAATTGTTGACAGACAGAGCGTCAGACTTTTGTCCAAAGGGCGTGTGCCTGGATTTTGTCTTGCATACTAACAGCACACAATTTTCGGCCAACAAACATGAACGTAGTGACGTACTAGACGTACTACATGGAATTTCAGCTCTTGAGCGCCACCCTTTGTGCACCTTCTGCGAATGTCGTGTTTGGTGAGCATTGATTCCGAGCATGCGTGTTTGTACTTTGGACCTTTGTGTGACAGACTTGTGTACAAACAATACGAAAATCTGACAACAGACCGCTATCCGCCGAAAATTTACTAACCTGCCATCCAACATTTGTTGGCCGAAAGTTGGACAACAATTGTCTGATGGAGCGTACTAACAGTCGGATTTTAGGCAAACAGTCTGTCATCATCACACAATTCCCTGCTGAAAATCCGATTGTGTGTTCGAGGCTTTAGAAACCATGTCAGGTTTGCGGTCTATGAATTGTTAATCAAATTTCCCCTTTTAAAGGTTTTTACTGTGGCAAGAAGTAAGTGGAAATCTGTCCAAAAAAGCCCTGAACATTCAAAGTCTTAACAGTTTCATATGTCAGGCTGTATATGTTTTTGTATTAATTTTATTATCTTTTTATATTTTGACATAGATGATTCCACGCTTTCTGTGTGTCATGTAGACTAATTATAAGGACTTTAAATTGCATGAAATCTTGGTGAAGCATGTTTATATATATACTGTAGGTTCATTTAAAATGTGTTAACATAAACTATTTATTATTGTAGTTTATTATATTAAAATATAGAGTGTACATGTCTTTACATGACATTTTGGCAATATACAACCAATGATCCAAATGGTCCCACTCTGTTCTGTTCAATAAAAAATAATTGTCAAAAACATACCATTGTTAACTTTTTTTCTCTTTGGTCACGTAACCAATAAACCTCTGTGATGGCCCATTTTTTTGTCAGTGGTGGGTGGAGATTAAAAAATGGACTGATGTCAAAAACAGGCATGCACATTAGAGGGAGCTGCAGACACAAAAAAAGCACATGCACAGTAGAGGGAGTCTGCGCACAGGTTGCAGGTGCTGGACACAAAACTACACACGTGCACTTGAAGGAGCCACCAGACACAATAACCATGCATGGTCAGTAGAAGGAGCCTCCACACATGCAGAAGCTAGAGGTGGTAACTGTGCATGCACCCCAGTAGCTCAAATTCCAGGCATTGAAAATAACCAGACTGTAGTGAAAAACCCTTCACTCTGCTTATGCCTTATAATGCTACAACTGGGGGAATCAATGGTTTTATCCTGCGTGTAGAAAAGCAAAACACAAATTCTTGGAAGATCCTTGAAATCCTTACTTGTTCTCCTAGCTGAGGCTTAAAATGAAAAATCAGCTGTGGCTGCAATATTCACTTCCTTCCCGGTGATTTTCCCCCCCACAGTACATGCATTCCACTACTAAATGTCCTTAGTCTTTATGATTAAATGTTGCCCATTGTCTTTTAATCAAAAGACTGATGACTGAAAATGAAGGCCAGTCCTATGTTTGAGCATCCAAGCAATTTTGCAAAGTTGGGTGAAGATGTGGGGGGTGGCAAACTCAGAGGTGGCAGCCTCTGTCACTGCTACCACTAACAGCCGGAAGAGCAGCCTATCTAGTAGGGGTGGTGTGGGTAATTCATTACATCACTAGATGCCTTTAGTCTAAGGTTAAATGCTGCCCAAATTGGAAGACTGAGAACAGAAAATGAAAGGCAATTCTGTGTTTGAGCACCCAAACAAATTTAATGGTGGTGAGGGTAATGCGTGAAGACCTAGACAGTGGGCGGTAATTAGTGATTCTATAATCAGAAGGACTGATAGAATAATTTGTCACCAGGATCGGCTCAACTGAATAGTTTGCTGTCTTCTTGATGCCAGGATTCGGTATGTGGTGGGCTGGGTTGACAAATACCCGGGAGGGCTGGGCATGGTCTTGTTTCTTGTTGGGCTCAATGACAGAATACTATGGAAAATAAAGGATCCTTAATAATTAATTTAAAGAACTAGGTTGCAAGTTTGAGGGAAGGACCTCCACGGTGATATTGTTTGGAATGATGCTTGTGGCAAGTCAGGAATGGTAGAGGAGCCTAAAGGAACTGAATGCATGGCTAAATACCTGGTATAATAGGGAAAGATTTGGGTTTATAGAGCTCTAGGTTGTTTTTCATTGGAGCATAACCTATATGCTAAGGATATATAGAATTGCACTAAATAATACAAATTTGAAAACAAAATATGAATGACCAAAACCAGAATAATTATAAAATCAACAAAGTCCACAAGTGTTGTGATAGTAAGTCTTATATAATCCTGGTGATGATCTCCACCATCCATCACCTTATAGTGATCTTGTGCATCAGTGCCTCCACCAACAGCTGCAAAACTCACTTACCAGCTCCTGTAGACCCCTCAAGGGGTCGCTTGTGCTTATGGCTTAAAACCCAGCCAATGCCTTTCACCGAATCAAGGAACTCTTCTGCACTGGAATGTCACTTGTCACCATATGGCAGGTATAAAATTCTCCAAAAAACAAAAATGCCTCACATAGAGTAAGAAACCTTCAAATGTTTATTGTGATATAAAGTAATGCACTTAAAGCATCAACTGAACAAATGCTCCTTAAGTTTGGTGTGTTGGCCGGCACACAAACGACCAAACCTGTCCTTCTGGGACACATGGGAATTGGTGACGTCAGCGCCTCGCTCTGCCCTACTGGCTCTGTCCAGGCTGCCCCTGGATGACATCAACCTACGATGAAATGCGTAGGGGCGAGCAACGCACTGACATCACCAATTCCCACGTGTCCCGGAAGGACAGGTTTGTTTTTTTGTGTGCCGGCCAAAACAATAAAACTTAAAGCAGAGTTAAACCCAAAAGTGGAACTTCCGCTTAATTGCTTCCTCCCCCCTCCGATGTGACACTTGGCACCTTTCAGGGGGGAGGAGGGAACGGGGACTTGTTTTTGACAGGTCTCCTCCCCCACTTCTGGGAGACAGGGCTGAGGCCGGTCCCTCGGAAGTTCGGCCCCCCTCCTCCTGCCTCCGCCGCTGAGTTCCCTTGCCTGAAATGGCGGCGGCCGCACCCAACAGCCGTTTCAAAGATCGGCTGGGGTGCCAGCATCGCAGATTCCCTGGCCCGGACAGGTAAGTGTCCATATAGCAAAAGTCAGCAGCTACAGTATTTGTAGCTACTGACTTTTAATTTTTTTCCCCCAGGCGGAACTCTACTTTAAGGCGCATTTGTTCAGTTGATGCTGTAAGCGCATTTTTTTTATATTGCAATAAAGGTTTGAAGATTTTTTACACTATGTGGAGCATTTTTGTTTTTTTTTGAGAATTTTATACCTACCATGTGATGACAAGTGATGTTTCAGTGCAAGTTCCTTGATTCAATGAAGGGCTTTGGCTGGGCTTTAAGCCATAAGCGCAAGTGGTAATGAGGGGTCTACAGGAGCTGTTAAGTGAGTTTTTCAGCTGTTGGTGGAGGCACTGATGCACAAGATCACTATAAGGTGGTGGATCGTCACCAGGATTATATAAGACTTACTATCACAATACTTGTGGACTTTCTTGATTTTATAATCATTCTGGTTTGGGTCATTCATATTTTGTTTTCACATTTTTATTATTTAGCGCAATTCTATATATTTTTATATGTTTATGAACTGTGTCTATGTCTCACAGGAGAATTGTTGCTTGATATATTTTTTAAATTCTTGTGTTCATGAGGTTATATATTAGCGCCTATTTTTTCACATTTTCTTACTTATATGCTGAAGATGGTTTGCACGTAAATGAAAGGGGGTCCGCTGTGCTGGGAGAGAGGTTTATGGGAAGGCTGGAACTGTATTTGAGCTCAGATTGAGGGGGGGGGGGGGGGGTGAACAAGAATATAATGGGCAGACAGGTCAGTCAGGGGTCATACATTAATGGAGGGTGGAATGGGGAAGGTTGGGCAGGGCTATGGCAGGTGATACGTAATTTCCCATGATACAAACAACCATTGGCAATTTTAGTACAATATGTACTACATGTAACGCTACCCCTGTAGGAGCTGCTAGAAACTTTGGGTCCTCTGTTCTCTCTAGCCCTAGGCGAGGCCTCACCCTCACTGACACCACCAGAATGCCTTGCCTGGGATCTCCCAACAGACGTACAAAGAATTGCACACACCACCTTTTAAAAAGATAAGCAGACTGTATTGCCTGAATAAAGTCACAAATAAAATAGAACAAATTGGTACATCAAAATCATTAGGCTTAGACCTCTAAACTAACATAACAGCAACCCAGTTATGCCCTCAGGTATGGAATGACTTGGGCAAGTCTTTTCTGTGAACTTCTGACACTTATGTTGGGGCCTTTTAAATCCAGAATGAAGAAGATGACTAAGAGGGTGGCATTCAACAGCAGTCTAGTGTAAACTTGGGCTCAGTAGATTTGTAGACTGCTTGAGGCAACATTGCAGAAAATGAAGCCAGCCCAAAGGGCAGTCGGGGGTATAAGGACTAGAATACTAAGTAGCAGATGAGAAGCAGGGCAAAGTCAGTGTTCTGCAGCAATAATGGTCTTATGCTCTAGAATTGATGGACACTGCTTAGTGATGGATACAGCACCCAGTGTGATAGATGTCTTGAGGCAAAGGGTAAATGGAGAGAAATGGCTCTTTAACAAGACTAAACTAAAGAAAGAGTTAACAGGTGGTTGGTTGTAATTGTAATGGCGGATTTAGACCCTCTCACCGGGTTCCACCGTAGACAGTCATCTAATGGTAGCAAGTGGTCTGTATGATGGGGTCTGACTTATTCAGCGCTACAGCAGATGGCAGCAGATGCGATGGTGACTTGGACAGAGACTCTGGATGCAGATGTCCCCACTCGGACACACTGCAAAATATATTCCAATGGGCAATAAATTTAAGGCTGGGTTCACACTATTGCGAATTGGATGTGGGTTTCCCCGCATCCAATTTGCACAGCAGGAGATTGTGACGGGCTCTCTATGGAGCCGGGTCACACATCTCTGGAGCGGCTCCGGTGCCAATTGCACAGGAGTCCTGTATGTCTTTTGTTCCATTTCAGGTCCGAATTCAGGCAAAAATTTGGGCTCAAATCGGACCTAAAATGTTGAGTGGAGACATACCGAACCCCCTTCTGTGAGCTGCTCCATGCTCTAGTGTGTACCCAGCCTAAAAGGCTAAAAATAATATCTAAGTGGCCCATGGCCAAAGTTAGAGAAGCTATAAAAAGTAATAAAAGGGCATTCACAAAATAGTATAAATGGAGGAACACTATCAACATAAATGCTACAAAGAAAATAACAGAATATGTAAGAAGGAAATCAAGGCCGTAAAAATCTAAAACAAACAAAAGGTTGCAAATGGAAATAGGAAAAACGGCACCTCTAGTCCATAATGGGGTTGATATTGATAAAGCTTCAAAAGAACTACAAAAATGCATTTGGTTCAGAAACATTTAGGGACCAGTCCACACCAGAACATGGTGCTGGAATGTTACATTCCATGAATGTTTCCCACATCGTGTTCAAAAAGCACTGCAAATGCAGTTCGCATGGCATCGCAGTACCATGCCATTTGGCATTGCATGTTTTTCAAAAGTAGGGCATGCACTACTGTTTGTGCGTTAAATTACAATTTGCAGCCCATTTAAATAAGTAGGCTGCAAAATCGCACTGTAGGGAATGTCTGCAAATGTGGAGCGCATTCCTGTGTGATTCTGGTGTGAAACGGACCATAAACAAAATAAAGGTGAATACTGCACCTGGACTAGATGGCTAACACCCATATGCCCTCAAAGAGTTGGGATCTGTTATTTGAAAACCATTGTTTCTAATTTTTAGAGGATCTTTAACACCTCAATACCGGGCACTTACACCCCCTTCCTGCACCCCCTTCCAGCCAGCCTAAAAGGCTGGCTGATGCAAGCACGCTGTTGAGCCGCGGACCATTTCTTTTATTCTGTGATGATGTTCTATTGACGCCTGTAAGTAGACCACAATAAAAACGTGTATTTTACCCATACGGGCTTCACTATTGTTACTTTCTTCTTATTGGGTTATCCTGCTGATGATCGCATCATTTATTCATCGTCCCATGTGAAACTTGAGCCCCTGGTGATATGTGACAACCCAATCTGTCTGTCCATGATGGAGTGTGCCAATTGGATTTACTGAGCCTTTGTACCATATAAAAATGTTTTTCATATCCTTCTGGTAAGCATTTGGGTGTGGTGTGCTCATCTCTTGCACACAGAAGTTTTGGTGGAGGTTTCATCTCATCTCTACTCTTCATTGGCTTCTATGGACTATTACATTCGGTTTTAAGATATTGATACTGCATTTTTAATTTCTTAAATCCCAATAAGCGTATATTGATTGGTTTGCAAAAAAGTTATAGTGTCTACAAACCTATATATTTTTATTTATTTATTTACATATATAATTTTTACTAATAATGGGGGCAATCAGCAACTTATAACGGGACTGCGATATTGCGGCAGACAAATTTGACACCTAAGTGACACTTTTGACACTTTTTTTGGGGACCAGTGACATTATTACAGTGTTGATGTTGATACAGTGTTGATTGTATATTATTTATATTACTTGTAGAGTTTTCTGTATTCATTTTTGTACTCAATTTTGTATTCATATGGGTCACATATTCACAATGTTACTGAGCTTACACATGGATATTGAGTCACATATCTCACAGAATATTGAAAGGGTAGCGCCACATTATCTCTCATAATTTAATGTTTTAAGAAAGAGCTGGGTGCATTTCTATATCCACAAAATATAACTGGATAATAACATTTATAGATAATAACATCAGAGAGTAAAAACATTTTTTTTGCCCCGCTGAACCAAATTGGACCATTTTTTTTCCCCCTTCTGGATAAACTGTGGGTATAGGATTGTATATATGGAGCTTTTCTATTGGTTGAACTAGATGGACATGTGGCTTTTTGCCATCCTGAGTAACAATACGCTACGAGTGTAGGGCGTCATGGATCCATCACATGAGGGGGTGTCAGCACAATGCCCTGCCCTCCTTGGAGTTGACTTATCAAACACAAATAGGCTGTTGATTTTGCATGGCAGTATTCACTTGCAAGGGATGGTGGTAGCTTACTGCAAGCTTTCAAGAAGAGCACTATGATTCTGGTAAACCAGTGGAAGAGGAGACATTGAATCCATAAAACCATCTTATTGAAGCCTTCATACAAAAATATACCAACAGCAAGGAAGCCCAAATTAAGGAGAATCCAGGACCAAAAACTTTAAGTCTCATTCATAAAAGCGTTGGGACTTCTGAACCAGCCTTTCATCATATGAGGATGCTGCAAGAGTCTTATGACATTTCATTTATAACAAAATCACTATGCATCCCTATGGCAGCATGAATGATATGCCATGGGCCATTTAAAGTGAATCTAATCTGGTCTGCAAGATTTCAATATTAACAAAAGTGCTATATTTCAGGCATCTTGTGGTGCTTGGAAAAACAATTGTTAATCTGGGTCAAGGAATCAAGGTGGTCTACAGAGATACAGGAATTAATCTGAAGACTAGAACACAAGGTCTGTAGGGTCCATACCCTTCAGTGAAGCCCTAGACTAACTTTTTTTGCCTTCTTCTTGACCAGCAGTGGGTTTAGGGTTCCAAAGACCAGCTATGGGGTCTGAGAGTTGAATCTGGTTGATATAGATGTACATGTGTTTGGTGTTTATCTACAATTTGTTTATTTAATAACCTGAGCACTGCACAAAAAATATAAAATAGCATATTCATTCACTGTGCCTCAAAAAGGCAAAATGATTGGAGTGCAGTTGCAAATATCTCTGTAATTCCTAACGAGATAGTAATCCAAATCCAAAAATAAATGCAGTCTCGTTAATGCAAAATGGCAAGCAAAACAGAGCATAAGCTTTGTCTGATTTGAATTTTAATCAAAATAGTTTTGCAAGGATGACAGGAACACATAAACCACCAGCGTTTGGAACATTCTAAATAAATGAAAAGTATCTGCATAATTTATATTTGTTTTCCTTATCTGACAGTCAGAGTCACAGCTTTGTCCATGTTCTCCGCACTGAGATACAAAATCATTTTTTAACTATGCAGTCAGTTTTTCAGCTTATTTTTATTTATTCAACCTATTTTATTGTCATTCCTGGTATGATACTCAACAAATTCATTGTGCTGATGAATGGCAAGACCTGGATCAGGAATAAATGCCTTCCCACTGGGGATAAAATTGTCACCAGTCTGTGTCTGTCCAGGTGGAGCTACCAATGTCTGATTGTCATGCATCGGACCTTTTACAGTTTTTTTCCAGAAGTCTATTTAGGCTTCTTCGACAATTTATTTTCCCTGGCCATGTTACTCCTTAACTATATCTCTATCTGGTTGGCCAGTCTGCTCTGTATGTATTACTGTATGAAGATTACCAACTACAAGAATGTTGTGTTCCTCTATCTCAAGGTGAGGATGTCAAGGTTGGTGCCATGGTGTCTTGGACTGTGTGTGTTTTTTTCTTTTGTATTCATACCGCCTTATGTTTGGCCATACTTCTTTTCCCAATATCAAGCTGATGTTTTTCAAAACATGACAAACAAAACAATTGGAAGAGACTTTACATATCTGATAGGCTCCATACCACCTCTTGTTATATTCTGTATTGCATTCTTCCTGACTGTTCCATCTCTTTGGAGGCACATCAGAAACATGAGCAGTGCCGGGACAGGTTTTAGAACTCCAGACATGAAGACCCATTACAATGCCATAAAAAGCATTGCTGCTTTTTTTCTGCTTCATATCTCGTTTATTATGTCTATTAATATTAATTACTCTGGTGTGCTAGATTATAAAAGCCCATATAAATTTATGATGTCAATAGTCAGTTCACTCTATCCATGCCTGCATTCTGGTGTCATCATCTTCTACAACAGGAAACTCCGAGAAGGGTTTTTATCCCCATTAATCTACGTACTGAGCTACATTCAGAAGAAAGCAGATCCCTGAGCTCTGGGTGAAAATAGAAAAATTAAGAGATTATGTACCAAAAAAATGTCATACTGCAAAATTGTAGAAATTAAAATTTGAAAACATGTTTTTTCTCTTTCAGTTGTATGTACAGATGTTAGATCCCTGCTGTTTTTTGGGGCCTGTTGGGGAGATTTTCTCTCATTTCCTGTCCTGGTGATAACGCTATCACTGTGGCAGAAAAAGGAAGAGGAAATTTGTGATCCTTATGTCAGGTGTTTTATGTTAATGCAGTTAAAGTATATCTTATGCTAACTGTTTTTCATTATGAATAAAGCAAGGAATAGTTAGAACTGCTGTTATGTTTTTTTTTCTCGTGTGTCCTATTGGGGAAATGTAACTTAACTTCCTGTCCTGTAGACACAGCAGGGAGTGAGAGGTAAACTCTCCAAAATGAGAAAAAGTCTCTGTAAAGCTGGCCATTCATGGATCGAAATCTTGACGGTTCAGCAAGGACCGGCTGAATTTCAATACATGTATAAGCATCCTGGTTGTACACCCATCGATCGACTTGTGTACAACCAGCCTGATGTTTTTTTTCCTCAAATGATTAGTGCCACAGACTTTAACCCCTTCATGCCTACACCTTTTTCTGACACTTGTTGCTTACAAATGAAAAATCAGTATTTTTTGCTAGAAAACTACGTAGAACCCCCAAACATTATATATATATATATATACATATATAATGTTTGGGGGTTCTAAGTAATTTTCTAGCAAAAAATACTTATTTTACAGTATATATATTAGCAGAGACCCTAGAGAATTAAATGGCGATCGTTGCAAAATTTTATGTCACACTGTATTTGCGCAGTGGTTTTTCAAATTACATTTTTATTGGAATAAATATACTTTCATGAATTAAAAAAAAAAAACTAAACAGTAAAATTAGCTCAGTTTTTTTGTATAATGTGAAAGATGATGTTACGCCGAGTAAATAGATACCTAACATGTCATGCTTTAAAATTGCGCGCGCTTGTGAAATGGCAACAAACTACGGTACCTAAAAACCTCCGGTTTAGCGTTACAGAGGAGGTCTAGTGCTAGAATTATTGCTCCCACTGTAACGATCGAGGCGATATATCATATATGTGGTTTGAACACTGTTTACATTTCTGGGCGCGACTTAGGTATGCGTTCGCTTCTGTGTGCGAGCACGAGGGACGGACACGTAAAAAATTTTTTTTTTTCCTTATTTATTTTATTTTATTTTTTCTATTTTGACACTGTCCCTTTAATTTTTTTTTGATCACTTTTATTGCTGTCACAAGGAATGTAAACATCCCTTGTGACAGTAATAGGCAGTGACAGGTATTCTTTATGGAGGAATCTGCTGTCTATAAGACCCTAAATCCCTACTTTGCACTTAAAAGCATTTAAAAAAATGCCAAATTTGGCTGTTTTGAATACTGAATTTTTTTTCACATTTGGCACCTTTAGGGCGTCATGACATTGCTTCCGGGTTACTAGATCTGAGACCCGATCAATGCAGATTCCGGCTTTGTTCGAGTCTTTGGCCAGCCGGCGGATGTGCCAGCTGGTCGCTCGGGCCTCCTGGTGAAACTGGAAAGCCTGGGTGAGCCGTGGATGGCGGTGGGAGGGGCCACATCGGTTGTTATTACAAGAAAGCCGACCATCGGCTCTAAAAAAACGGTACTGGGGTGATGCATGCAGCTGCAGGAAACACCCTGGTACAACCCTTTGAAGCTGAAGCCGCATATTTGCATTACGTTGGCGTGAAGGGGCTAGGCTGGCAACAGTAATCATTGTGTTCTGCTGACAGGGAAAGTTCCCCACCAAATGCAATAGTGCTGCAGGAGGTAGTATTTGAGCAATTATCTTTCCTTCGTTCATGATGGAAGGAAAAAACAAACTTTAGACAGTTTGAAGATTGAATCATTAGATTTACGTTTTCGTCGTGTTCTGGTGATAACTCAGCAGCTTGGATTTTCCTTCATTTTCAGTCTCGGTGATACTGGTCATCAGGGTAAATTTCCCCAACAAAGACACACAGCAATAGAAATCTGTCAGGGGTTCAACCCCTTCCATACACCATCCAAAAAAGTATATATATATTGATATATTGGACACGTGATCATCGTATTCACATGTTACTAGTTCACATTACAATATTCAGATACTATTTGTTTATTTACATGTTATGTACAATTTAATACTTTCAGTTCACTATAGATATAGCGTTTCATGAGTACATTTAGCGCTACACTTTGTTTTTCACATTTAAGCCATAAGCGCAAGAGGAGCTTTGAAGCGAGTTTATCAGCTGTTGGTGGAGGCACTGATGCACAAGATCACTATAAGGTGGTGAATCGTCACCAGGATTATATAAGACTTACTATCACAACACTTTCTTGATTATATAATCATTTTGGTTTGGGTCATTCATATTTTGTTTTCACATTTTTATTATTTAGCGCAATTCTATATTGTTTTATATGTTTATGAACTGTGTCTATGTCTCACAGTAGAATTGTTGCTTAATTAATACATTTTTTCTTCTGTGTTCATGAGGTTATATTTTAGCGCCTATTTTTTCACATTTTCTTACTTATATGCTAAAGATGGTTTGCATGCAAATGAAAGGGGGTCCGCTGTTCTGGGAGAGAGGTTTATGGGAAGGCTGGAACTGTATTTGAGCTAGGATTGGGGGGTGATGAACAAGAATATAATGGGCAGACAGGTCAGTCAGGGGTCATACATTAATGGAGGGTGGAATGGGGGAAGGTGGGGGCAGGGCTATGGCAGGTGATACATAATTTCCCATGATACAAACAACCATTGGCAATTTTAGTACAATATGTACTACATGTAACGCTACCCCTGTAGGAGCTGCTAGAAACTTTGGGTTCTCTGCTCTCCCTAGCCCTAGGTGACACCACGAGAATTCCTTGTCTGGGAACTCCCAACAGACGTACAAGAATTGCACACACCGCCCTTTAAAAAGACAAGCAGACTGTATTGCCTGAATAAAGTCAAAAATAAAACAGAACAGATTGGTACATCAAAATCAATAGGCTTAGACCTTCAATTTAAACTAACCTAACAGCAACCCAGTTGTGCCCTCAGGTATGGAATGACTTGGACAAGTATTTTCTGTGAACTTCTGCCACTTATGTTGGGGCCTTTTAAATCTGTTGGTGCACAAAATAAAGAAGATGGCATTCAACAGCAGTCTAGTGTAAACTTGGGCTCAGTAGATTTGTAGACTCCTTGGGGCAACAATGCAGAAAATGAAGTCAGCCCAAAGGGCAGTTGGGGGGTATAAGGACTAGGATACTAAGTAGCAGATAAGAAGCCAGGCAAAGTCAGTGTTCTGCAGCAATAATAGTCTTATGCTCTAGAATTGATGGACGCTGCTTAGTGATGGATACAGCATCCAGTGTGATAGATGTCTTGAGGCAAAGGGTAAATGGTGAGAAATGGCTCTTTAACAAGACTAAACTGAAGAAAGAGTTAACAGGTGGTTGGTTGTAATTGTAATGGCGGATTTAGACCCTCTCACCGGGTTCCACCGTAGACAGTCATCTAATGGCAACAAGTCTTCTGTATGATGGGGTTGACTTCAGCGCTACAGCGGATGGCAGCAGATGCGATGGTGACTTGGACAGCGACTCTGGATGCAGATGTCCCCACTCGGATAAGCCTCCTGGCAAACACACTGCAAAATATATTCTGATGGGCAATAAGTTTAAGGCTGGGTTCACACTATTGCGAATTGGATGTGGGTTTCCCCGCATCCAATTTGCATAGCAGGAGATTATGACCGGCTCTCTATGGAATTGCACGGGAGTCCTGTATGTCTTTTGGTCTGTTTCAGGTCCGAATTCAGGCAAAAATTTGGGCTGAAATCGGACCTAAAACGGTGAATGGTGACGCACCGGACCCCCTTCTGTGAGCCGCTCCATGATCTAGTGTGTACCCAGGCTAAAAATAATATCTAAGTGGCCCATGACCAAAGTGAGGGAAGCTATAAAAAATAATAAAAGGGCATTCACAAAATATACAAATGGAGGATCACTATCAACATTTAAACGCTACAAAGAAAATAACAGAATATGTAAGAAGGAAATCAAGGCCTCAAAAATCTAAAACCAACAAAAGGTTGCAAATGGAAATAGGAAAAATGGCATCTCTAGTCCATAATAGGGCACTTCTAGTCCATAATAGGGCACCTCTAGTCCATAATAGGGCACCTCTAGTCCATAATGGGGTTGATATTGATAAAGTTTCAAAAGAACTATAAAAATGTATATGGTTCAGAAACATTTAGGGCCAGTCTACACCAGAACATGGTGCTGGAATGTCACATTCCATGAATGTTTCCCACATCGTGTTCAAAAAGCACTGCATTTGCAATCTGCTGTGAGTGCCGATACATTGTTATCGGCACCCCAAACGCAGTTCGCTTCGTATCACAATACCATGCCATTTGGCATTGCACGTTTTTCAAAAGTAGAGCATGCACTACTGTTTGTGCGTTAAATTACAATTTGCAGCCCATTCAATAGGCTGCAAAATCGCACTGCAGGGAATGTCTGCGAATGCGGAGCGCATTCCTGTGTGATTCTGGTGTAAACTAGATGGCTAACACCCATATGCCCTCAAAGAGTTGGGATCTGTTATTTGAAAACCATTGTTTCTAATTTTAAGAGGATCTTTAACCACTTCCATACAGGGCATTTTCACCCCCTTCCTGCCCAAGCCAATTTTCAGCTTTCAGCACTGTCACACTTTGAATAACAATTGCGCGATCATACAACACTGTACCCAAATGAAATTTTTATCATTTTTTTCCCCACTAATAGAGCTTTCTTTTGGTGGTATTTGATCACCACTGCGGTTTTTATTTCTTGCGCTATAAACAAAACTAGAGTGACAAGTTTGAAAAAAACACAGTATTTTTTTACTTTTTGCTATAATAAATATCCAAATTTTTTTTTTAAAACACATTTTTTCCTCAGTTTAGGCCAATATGTATTCTTCTACATATTTTTGGTAAAAAATATCGCAATAAGCGTATATTTATTGGTTTGCGCAAAAGTTATAGCGTCTACAAAATAAGGGGATAGATTTATAGCATTTTTATTATTTTTTTTTTTTTACTAGTAATGGCGGCGATCTGTGATTTTTATCTTGACTGCAATATTGCGGCGGACACATTGGACAATTCTGACACATTTTTGGGACCATTCACATTTATACAGCGATCCGTGCTATAAAAATGCATTGATTACTGTATAAATGTGATTGGCAATGAAGGGGTTAACCAGGAGGGGACGCTGTAGGGTTAAATGTGTTCCTAAGGAGTGATTCTAACTGTGGGGGGAGGGGATTCACAAGGGGAGGAGACCGATCGGTGTTCCTCTGTACAAGGAACACACCATCGGTCTCCTTCCATCTGACAGGACGTGGATCTGTGTGTTTACACACACAGATCCACGGTCCTGCTCGGTTACCGGGCAATCACGGGTGCCCGGCGGACATCGCTGCCGTCGGGCACGCGCACCGGGACCCGAGTGACACGGCGGGCACGCACGCACCCCCTAGGGATCCTGGAAGGCAGCGCCATCATATGATGGCGGCCCAGGATAACAGCTGCACCGTCCTGCCGTCATATGACGGTGGGTGGGCAGCAAGTGGTTAAAGACTGCCTTGGTACCACTGTATTGCTGCAAAGCCAATGTGATGCCTATATTTAAAAAGGGATCAAAGTCTTTACCAAGTAACTACGGACCACCAGTTAGCTTAACTACTATAATAGATTGTTTTAAGAAAGATATATATAGTGTTGTTACTTCCGCGCTACCATTAACAAAAGTGTCTAATGTGACTGTGTTTAGGGTGCCGCTCACATTCAAATGCAGTCCCACACGTGAGAAAATATTAAATAATGAGAGATAAGGCGGCGTTCCTTTTCAACATTCTGTGAGATATGTGGCTCAATATCTATGTGTAAGCTCAATAAAATTGTGAATATGTGACCCACATGAATACAAAAATTAAAACAAAACAAAAAAACTCTACAAGCAATATAAATAATATACAATCAGCATTTTAAATCACCATTAGTGCCTGTGATATAAACAAAAAGGTTATAGAAAGTCTATGTTATAAAGCTCCTATTTGAAAAAAATACCAGAATGCAATTTCTACCAGGACTCCTACTCCAATCCGTGTGCAAATGATATGATGTAACCCCACCGTCATGCACAAAGTGCTCCCACTAACTTTAATCCAATGCGCTCACCTTAAGGAGTGGACCTAAGAAACATATGTTTGTTAGGTCAACTACGCTTGGACCCTCCTGGGGTATGCATGGATATATTATTCCTCCAATACTGGTATCCTTTATGGTGGGCACTTACCTGTTGTGTGATGTTTGGTGGGCTTGTATTCTACTACATATTTTTGGTAAATCCCAATAAGCGTATATTGATTGGTTTGCGAAAAAGTTTCTACAAACTTTCTATATTATATATATATTTTTTAATTTTTTTATTTACATATTTTTTTTTTTTTACTAATAATGGCGGCAATCAGCAACTTATAACGGGACTGCGATATTGCGGCGGACAAATTGGACACCTAAGTGACACTTTTGACACTTCTTTTGGGGACCAGTGACATTATTACAGTGTTGATGTTGATACTATGTTGATTGTATATTATTTATATTACTTGTAGAGTTTTCTGTACTCATTTTTGTACTCAATTTTGTATTCATATTGGTCACATTTCACAATGTTATTGAGCTTACACATGGATATTAAGTCACATATCTCACAGAATATTGAAAAGGAGCGCCACATTATCTCTCGTAATTTAATGTTTTAAGAAAGAGCTGGGTGCATTTCTATATGCACAAAATATAACTGGATATTAACATTTATAGATAATAACATCAGAGAGTAAAAGAATGTTTTTGCCCCACTGGACCAAATTGGACCATCCCCCCCCCCCCCCCTCTGGATCGACTGTGGGTATAGGATTGTATATATGGAGCTTTTCTCTTTGGTTGAACTAGAGGGACGTGTGGCTTTTTGCCATCCTGAGTAACAATACACTACAAGTGTAGGGCGTCATGGATCCATCACATGAGGGGGTGTCAGCACAATGCCCTGCCCTCCTTGGAGTTGACTTATTAAACACAAATAGGCTGTTCATTTTGCATGGCAGTATTCGCTTGTAAGGGATGGTGGTAGTGCTAGCTTACTGCAAGCTTTTAAGAAGACCTAAAGCATGATGATTCTGGTAAACCAGTGGAAGAGGAGACATTGAATCCGTAAAACCATCTTATTGAAGCCTTCATACAAAAATAAACAAAAATATACCAACAGCAATGAAGCCCAAACTAAGGAGAATCCAGGACCAAAAAACTTTAAGTCTCATACATAAAAGCGTTGGGACTTCTGAACCAGCCTTTCATCATATGAGGATGCTGCAAGAGTCTTATGACATTTCATTCATAACAAAATCACTATGCATCCCTATGGCAGCATGAATGATATGCCATGGGCCATTTAAAGTGAACCTAATCTGGTCTGCAAGATTTCAATATAACAAAAGTGCTATATTTCAGGCATCTTGTGGTGCTTGGAAAAACCATTGTTAGTCTGGGTCAAGGAATCAAGGTGGTCTACAGAGATACAGGAATTAATCTGAAGACTAGAACACAAGGTCTGTAGGGTCCATACCCTTCAGTGAAGCCCTAGACTAACTTTTTTTGTCTTCTTCTTGACCAGCTGTGGGTTTAGGGTTCCAAAGACCAGCTATGGGGTCTGAGAGTTGAATTTGGTTGATATTGATGTACATCAGAGCGCATGCGCGAAGCTGCTGAGAAGACATGGATGCTTAGAGCTCCACTGTCACCGGGACGAAAGCGGCCTCTTCTCCCCGTGTCACGGTCGAATACCGCATCTCCACGGTAACCAGCCTACTCTTTAAACTACTGGGTACACGACCATATGTTGTTTAGTGGGAATAAAACTAAACTAAAGCAAATTGTGAGCAAAGAATTTCAAACAAAAACCGCATCCAAAATGGCGGTGGCGAAATCCTCTCGCTCTGCATTACCTCAGAGACAGAAACAGAACGGGAACTTTACCTCTTCTCCCTCTCAGCTTATTGACTCTGATTATGAATTTGGGTTAACCCCTATAACTCTACAGAATATCCCTCAAGGCTCAGACCTTCTTTGCCAAATCGAAAGTGTCTTACAAAAAGCCCTTCGAAATACCTCAGATACAATAACTGAGAAACTGACGAGAGAAATTCGTGTGGTAGGACGCCATACATCAATATTAGAGCATAAAGTGGAGGAAATAAATGACATCACCATTACTCATACAGATGAATTAGAAACCCTCAGAGAAGAAAATGCTTCCCTTTATACACGCCTGGAAGATTTTGAAAACAGAGCCAGGAGATCTAACTTGCGACTCCAAGGAATGCCTGAAACCATAATAGATCTCCAGTTCAGTCACAGCGCTATTCCAGGAGCTTGCCCCATCAATCCCCATAGAGCGCTTGTAGATGGACAGAATCCATAGATCTATGGCCCCCCAAAAAGAAGATGGCCCACCCAGGGATATTGTTATTAAGTTACATTTTTTCCGAACCAAGGAACAACTGATGGAAGCTGCATGCAATAAGAATACACTAACTTTTCAAGGTCATTGCTTTCAAATATTCCAAGACCTTTCACAACAGACTCTCCTCAAGAGAAAAGCGATGAAACCACATCTACAGATCCTCCAATATCACCACATATCCTATCGATGGAGTTTTCCATTTGCCCTTCGCTTCACTTATAAAGGTACCTCATACACTTGCAAAACAGTGGATGACCTCCTAACTGCAATCCAAGAGCTTCGTTTGACAATTCCAGAAAATATTAAAGAAGGTTCCAAACGCAGAGCGTCGTCAAATTCACCAAGGATTCAACAAGATAATTCCATTAAACAAGCCCATTCCAGCACCAACAAGCAGAGTCGTTTTGCATCACCACCACCAAACCCTGAAGAACAAATTGACCTAAATTTCTACTTTGGTGATATTGCATATTTAAAACTTTTACCTATTGTCACTATGTATATGAAGACCGAATTTAGGTAATCTCTAATGATGGATCAAACATTCTATCCCCTGATGGGATCTCCATCTATAGAGATTCATAATTATATAATTCTATTAAGTGTGCTGTAACTTTCCACACAAAACCAAAATTTAAAATTCCAACACAATTCCATAGGTTTTTTGAATTTTCATTCACTTCCCTTGTTACAGTTCGCAAAGTAGCACAGATTTACAGAAAAAAAACTTCTGTTAACTTAGCATATTAATAGCTAATGTATTATTAAGTGACTCGTTATGTTATATAAATTATTTATATAAGCTTTGTGGAGGCTGTCTTTGTCCCGGAGACAAACCACTGCAAATCACTTGATCCTCGAGTAGCCAGACCTATTGACCGGACACTCTTTGCTTGTACCCACCGTCTGGTGATATTTTACCACCCCTTGGATACTAGCTCCAAATAGGAGCCACATTCATCTATATTCAATAACTGCTTCTCATCTTCAGTCCTAATACCAGAAGTTTTCTTTCACTACTTAGATCAATTAAAACTTCCCTCAAACACCTTTTCCCTTCCTTCCCTATCCCCCTCTCCTCCAGAGTATTACCTCATTGGACAGTAATCAGATAAGAAGTTCTTTTAATCCCATTCAATTTTTTTTATAATGATGTCTTTAAACATACTAACGCTCAATGTCCAGAGCCTCAACTCACCTCCAAAACAAACAAAAGCTTTTCACTTCTTCTCTTCACTTTCTGCACATGTGATATGTTTGCAGGAAATGCACTTCTCATCCCAGTCTTCCCCTAAATGTATTAGTCGTCAATACCCTATATGGCCTCGGCATCTGTGAAGCAAAGAGGAGTGCTGATCGCATTGCACCATACTACCCCCTTTACTCTACGTAAGGAAATTAAGGATCCCGAAGGACGATATATACTAATTACTGGTCTTCTGTTAGATAATGAAATAACCAAAGTTTCATATTATGCCCCCAATGGAAACCCTCTTTCATTCCTCTCACATCTGTTCCCTGTAGTGGAAACACATAAGAAGGGTATTCTCATGATTTGTGGTGATTCTAATCAAGTAATATACCTGATTTTAGACAAATCCCCTAACCCACTACAACCTCAATGCCTGAATTTTTGACAGTTCCTTGAACAACATTCCCTTCTTGACTCTTGGGGTGAACAAAATCCTAAAATGAGACAATGTGGGGTTATTTACGAAAGGCAAATCCACTTTGCACTACAAGTGCAAACTACAAGTGCAAAGTGCACTTGAAATTGCACTGAAAGTGCACTTGGAAGTGCAGTCACTGTCGATACACATAAATTTAATCAAAAAAACTTTGACACCCTATTTTCCTCTATCCAACTCCCCTCCCTTTCCACAACTCAACAAGAAGCTTTAGATAAACAGATCACAAATTTGGAAGTCATATCTGCTATAAAGACTTTAAAATTACACACAAACGTCCAGGCCCTGATGGATTCTCAGCCACCTATTATAAAAGTTTTACTACCCAGTTATCCCCACTCATGGCTAACACTTTCAATTCTATTCTAGAAGGATATTCCTTTCGCACAGAATCCCTACTAGCCTCAATATCCATGATTCTAAAACCACATACTGACGACACATCATGGTCTAATTATAGACCAATCTCAATACTTAACATAGACATAAAAATATTAGCTAAGATTCTCTCTAACCGACTTAACCCAATCATTGATACTCTGATTCATAAAGACCAAACTGGTTTCATTCCCTCCAGACAAACAGGTGACAACATTCGTCGTGCCACATATCTGGCCCATATAGCCAGAACTCGCCAAATCCCTGCTTGCTTCCTCTCAATCGACATACAAAAGGCATTTGATACTTTATCATGGTCCTATCTTAACGCCATTCTTTACCGCTTAGACCCTTTCAACATTGAAAGAGGAACCAGGCAGGGATGCCCATTATCCACTCTTTTATTCGCCTTAGCAATTGAACCCTTAGCCCAACTTAAAAGATCTAACACAAATATAAAAGGCCTTGAACTAGGTGGGCACCAACATAAATTATGTATGTTTGCCAACGATGTCTTAATATTTCTAACCTCACCTCTGCTGTCAGCCCCAAAACTCATTGATTGCCTTAGAAAATTCGGTAAATTATCTGGCCTCAAAATAAATCAACATAAATCAAAAGCCCTAAACATTTCATTATCATCTGAACTACAAAAACAATTACAAGTCTCCCTCCCATTTACCTGGTCGACAACACATATATCCTACTTAGGAATATCATTTACAGCAAATCCAGCTGACTTATACACCGCAAATTATTCACCCATGCTATCTCAATTAACAACCTTAATGAAAAAATGGTCATCCTTACCACTAGCTTGGATGGGTAGAATCACAGTGGTGAAGATGTCAATATTGCCAAAAATTTTATACCTATTCCGAGTGCTCCCTATACATGTTCCTGCATGCTTCTTCGGCATTCTACAGCGCAAAACAGCCCAATTTATTTGGGATAAACTTAAACCTAGATTACCTCAACCTACACTATATATGCCCCAAACCCGTGGAGGCCTGAGCGTTCCAAATTTCTCAAAATATTACTATGCCTCTAAATTAGCACAATTGCCTAAGTATCACGCCACAAAAGAAATTCCTCTTTGGGTAGCTATAGAATCGGTGGATTGTGACACACTTTCCACATCGAACCTTTTATGGCTCTCACCATCCCAGCGTCGTACCATAACAAACCCAGTCACAAAACATAGCCTCTCAATTTTCGATAGGCTCAAAACCCAATTCGGTCTCCAATCTCCACTTATCCCTTTCCTTTCTTTTCTACACAACCCTTCTTTCTACCCAGCATGGACTTCACCTTCCTCCTTTTCAGCCTGGTTAAATGCAGACATTACATGAATTCATAATTTCTATGAATCAAATAATATTCTATCCTTCCCTACACTCAGCAAATCTCACAGCATACCAAATAGTGAAACGTTTCGATATTTACAAATTAAAAACTTTTTATCCTAAAATACCCCCACAAACTTGACGACTCCAGACTGCACTATTTTTGAACGAACATGTATGACAGACCCTCACAGACACGGACTTATCCCAGACTTGTATGCCCAATTACTTTTACACACAACCTCCCCCCCCCCAATCATATACTTCTAAATGGGAGACTGATTTAAACCTCCCTCCAGATACGTTGGATTGGACACAAATCTGGCAAGCTACAAAATCTGCAACACCAAACATAGTAGCCCTAGAAACTAATTATAAAGTTCTTTCCAGATGGTACCTAGTGCCAGCAAGAATATCAAAATTCCACCACGAATACCCCCCTCACTGTTTTTGAGGCTGTTGTGACCCAGGTACACACCTTCACATTTGGTGGACCTGTCCCAAAGCCAAGACCTTTTGGTCAAAAATATTTAACATCCTCTCTACCATGTTTAATACCGCCTTACAACTTGATCCAACGGTGGCTCTCCTAAATAATAAGCCACAAAATATAATGCAACGCCAATTTAAACTCCTACTTTATGTCACTACGGCAGCAAAACAATCTATAGCAAAAGCCTGGAAATCAACAGTACACTCTTTATTGTGTCAGTAAAACAACGTGTAACACAAGCAATGATCCATGCCAAAATGGAGGCAATCATACTTGATAAACTTTCTAAATTTGATACACTATGGCTTCCATGGATAACACACCATCTACCACCAAACCTAGACAGCTCACTTCTTTTACCCTGAAGAGACCCTTCCTTCTCTCCAACTTCCCTTCAGATCCCACTCCCTTATCCCACTTATTATACTTTATATTTGACACTTTGAAAATTGTGAATGTATTTAGCCACATCTATGTAGCGCTGGTAGATTTCTAATCTACTGCTGATAGGTAAATCTAGCGGGTTACGTGTTAGGTGAAGTTAAATTTGCCTCTGTTCCAGCTTGGCTGAGTTGCATGTAGTTTCACACTGCATCGTTGGGTGGCGTTGTCACCATGGGCCAGTGTTGGAAAGGCAACGTGTGGAAGCGTATGAGTGCTCCTCTGTCCCGGAGACAACTCGGTGGAGGTGGTCCTCCGAGTTGCATTCTGGGAGAGGGTATTTATGGGACAGACGCCATGTTTAGGGGTT